>NW_007737430.1:45760-53157 GCF_000696425.1 Galeopterus variegatus | reverse complement strand
ATAGTATGATACCTCTCATGTTAAGAAAAGAGAAGTTTCACATACAAAATGTTTACATTTTCAAAAACAATGAAAGGGGAGCATTAATCCATTCATCAGGGATCTGTCCCCATGACACAATCAGTTTCCAACACTGCCAGGTTGGGGATCAAATTTCCCCATGAGTTTTGGAGTGGGCAACACATCCAAACTCCATCATTCCATCCCTGGCCCCCCAAAACTCATGTCACTCTCACATAATAAAATACAATTATTCCCTCCCAACAGTCCCAAAAGTCTTAGCTTGTTCTAGCACCAACTTAAAACTCCAAAGTCCAAGTCTCATCTGAGATCAAAAGCAAAAGTCCTTCCAGCTGTGAACCCATAAAAGTCAAAACCAAATTTTTCTACTGCCAAGATACAATAGTGGAACAGACAGTGGGTACACATTCCCATTCTGAAAGGGGAAGAATAGGCCAGAAGAAAAGAAAAACAGGTCCCAAACAAGTCCTAAACCCAGCAGGGCAGGCATTAAATCTCAAGGCTGGAGAAGCAGGTACCTTGATTCCATGTTTGACTGCCTCTGCACACTGGTGTGTGGGTTGGGTCCCCAAGTCCTTGGGCAGATCTGCTGCTATGCTTTCCTGGTCTCAGGCCACACTTCACCTCTCCCAGGCTGGTGTTCCACTCTGGTAGCTCCACACAGGTCTGGGGCCTCCATGGTCATCCCGCTGTCATGGCTCCACTAGGCATGGTGCTGTCTGGGTTTCTCTGCTGCAACTCTGACCTCACTCGGCATTGCTCTAGCAAAGGCTGTCTGTGGTGACTCCACCCCTGTGACAGATCTCATCCTGGGCCCTCAGTCTTTTCCATACATACTTTGAAATCTGGGTGGAGGTTCCCAAGCCTTCCCAGCTCTAGCATTCTGCAAGCCTGCAGACCTAACACCACGTGGATGCTGCCAAGAGTTCCAGCTTGTATTTTCCAAAGCTGCGGGTCCAGCCACACCTGGGGCCAATTTAGCTACAGATGGAGCAGCCAAAGCAGCTGGGGTGCTGGTGCTGGAAGTAGCTTCTCGAGGTGGTCCTGGGCAGCGAGCCCATGGAGGGTGCTTTGGGGCTGTTCCCCAAGACCATTCTGTCTCCCTAGGCCGTTGGGCCTAAAATGGAAGGGTTGGCCCCAGAGGCTTCTGCAGTGCCTTCAGGGCCTTTTTCTCCTTCTGTTGATAACCCCTTTCTTTTGTACTAATCTTCTTAGCTAATGGTTGCTGGGCTGTACCATTGCATGCTCTCCTTTTCTACCACATGGCCATGCTGCAAATTTTCCAAATCTTTATGCTCTGCTTCCATTTTAAGTTCTGGCTTTACATCGTGCCTTTTTTTGCCATAACTCAGTGTAGGCTGTTAGAAATAACCATGCAGCATCCTTAGGGCTTTGCTGCTTGGAAATTTCTTCTGCCAGATACTCTGGTTCACGACTCTTGAGTCCCACCTTCCACAAAGTCCAAGGGCATGGACACAATGCAGCCAAATTCCTTGCTATGGCATAGCAAGGGTGATCTTTGCCCCAATTCCCAATAAGTTCCTCATTTCTATCTAAGACCTCATCATCTGCATGGCCTTTACTGTCCACATTTCTATCAGCATTCTGTTCACCACCACAGAAGTCTCTAAGACATTCCAAACTTTCCCTTGTCTTTCTGTCTTCTTCTAAGTCCTCCAAACTCCTCCAGCCTTTGCCCATTACCCAGCTCCAAAGATGCATCCACATTTTCAGATATCTGTATAGCAACACCCCACTTCTGGTACCAATTTTCTGTTTTAGTCTCTTTTGTGTTGCTGTAACAGAATTACCTGAGACTGGGTAATTTATAAAGAAGAGAGGTTTGTTTGGCTTACAATTCTGGGATAGCTGCATCTGCCATGGGCCTCAGGCTGCTTCTCCTCATGGTGGAAAGTGGCAGGCAGCCAGCAGGTACAAGCAGATCACATGGCAATAGGAAGCAAGAGAGAGAGAGAAGGTGCCAGGGTCTTTTTAAGCAATGAGCTCTCGCAGGAACTAATCAAGTGAGAACTCACTCATTAATGCCCCCTCCCCCAGGGAGACCATTAATCCATTCATGAGGGATCTGCCCCCATGACACAATCAGTTTCCAACACTGCCACATTGGAGATCAAATTTCCACATGAGTTTTGGAGGTGACAACACATCCAAACTCCATCACATATCTATCACTGTCAGACATTGTATCTTGCTGTGTCTCTGAGATTAGCTGTTGATGCAGCTGTTCTGAGACCCACTGGGTGTTGAGTCTAATGTTTCACCCTTGGAGATGTCTTTATTTCAGAGTTCTCTTAGGTACCCTAGCCAGCCACTCCTAATCACATTAACTACCCTGTTCTATTTCCTTCACAGTACTTGTCAGTATCTGAAATTGTCTTATTCTCTTTCTAATGTGGTTAAGCATTAGCTCTCTAAAATCAAAATTGTGGCAAGTTACTTTATTTTGCTTTTCTCTCTGTGCCTCTGGTCCACATCTGTTAAATGGCGACAGGTTGTCCTGAAGATTAAATGATGTAATGCATATAGCTGTCTTATTACAGTACCTGGCATGGTGCTAAAAAGAAATTGTTGGTTATGGTTATTATTATTATTCTTATTTCTAAGTTGGTGATTCTGAGCTGGGTTTGCTTCTGGACTCTTTTTTTTAATTCTCCCAGTCTATCTCATGTATTTGTGGCAATACCAACTCTCTTAATCACTATATTTCAAAAATATATCTTAATACCTGGTAACTTTTGTTCTCTTCAAGATTGTTTTGACTGTACCTGGCTATTTACATTTTCACATAATTTTCACTATTAGCAATTACCACTAAAGTTCTGCAGGGATTTTGACTGATAATGCATTGAATCTGTAGACCATTTTGGTGAGAATTGACATTCTTACAAAATAAAGCATTTCAAATGAATGAATATGATACATTCCTCTATTTAGCTTCTTTAATTTCTCTCAGCAATGTTTTGTAGAATAGACTCTTTGCACCTCTTATATTAAGCTTATTCTAGATATACGATGAATTTTTTTTTTTCCTTTTTTGTCTTTTTTCGTGTCCGGCAACAGATCGCAACCCTCAGTGTCGCGCCCGTACCGGACCGGGACCGGCAATGGGATCACAACCCTCGGCGCCGCGCCCGCACCTCGCTCAGCCAGTGAGTGGGAACCAGTCTGTATGTGGGATCCGAACCCTCGGTGGGAGCGCCACCGCGCTCCCAAGCGGCGCACTGTAGCAGTGCACCACCAGGCCAGCCCATACGATGAATTTTAAATATGAATTAAAAGGAATTTCAAATGCACACAAAAGTATTAACAATGGTAAATAGAAGTTTCCTTCTGTCCTAGCTTTCTGTGAGCTTGACCATGAATGGCTGTCGAATGTCACTAAATCGTGTTTCTGCATCCTTTGAGATGATATTTCTGCTTTCATATTGTTTCTGTTTTGATTTACTTTATTGATCATGCCTTTTTATTTTCTGTATTTTTGATGCTTTGACATATTGAGATTTTGCTGACCCTGAAGGGACTGCTCCTCCCAGGACTGGCTAGATTTTTGTTTGTTTGTGGGGGGGTTTTTTGTTTGTTTTTTTTTTCTTTTATTGAAAAATAATTGATCGTACATATCTGTGAGGTATAGCATTGAATATCAATACCTGTGTACAGTATGTGATGCTCAAATAAGGATAATTAGTATATTCAACATTACACAATGTAATCACTTTTTTGTGACCTTTTACTAACTTCTCGCTAACCCCCCATTTTCTTCCCTTTTCCCACCTCTGCTGGCTTCAGTTCTGTTCTCTCCTTTTGAAAATTCAATGAATTATTGATTGTACCTTTCTTTTTTTATTTATTTGTTTATTTTTCTAGCTTCCACTTATGACTGAGGACATGTGATTTTTCTCTTTCCGTGCCTGCCTTATTTCACTTGACATAATTGTCTCTGAGTTCAACCATGTTGCTGCGAATGGCAGAATTTCTTTTCTTTCTTTTTTCTGGCAGAGTTGTATTCCATTGTGTATATATACACCACATTTTCCTTATCCAGTTGTCCACTGATGGACATTTAGGTTGGTGCCAACTCTTGGCTATTGTGAACAGAGCTGCGATGAACATGGGAGTGCAAGTATCACTTCAACATGATGATTTCCATTCTTTTGGGTATATACCCAGCAGTGGGCTTGCTGGATCAGGTGGTAGTTCTATCTATAGTTGTTTCAGGAAACACCATACTGTTTTCCATAATGGCTGCTGTAATTTACAGTCCCACCAACAGTGTGTGAGGGTTCCCTTTCTCTGCATGCTAGTCAGCATTTGTTGTTTTCTGTCATTTTGATAATAGCCAGTCTAACTGGGGTGAAAGGATATCTCAATGTGGTTTTGATTTGCATTTCCCTGATTCTTAGTGATGTTGAGCATTTTTTCATGTGTCTGTTGGCCATTTGTATATCTTCCTTTGAGAAATGCTTATTCAGCTCCTTTGCCCATTTTTTAATTGGGCTACTTGGTTTTTTACTGTTAAGTTGTTTTGAGTTCTTTGTATATTCTGGATATTAATCCCATGTCAGATGTCTAGTTTGCAAATATTTTCTCCCGTTGTACAGGTTGTTTTTTCATTCTGTTAATTGTTTCTTTTGCTGTGTAAAGCTTTTTAGTTTGATGTAATCCCATTTGTTTATTTTTCCTTTAGTCGCTTGTGCCCTTGAGGTCTTATTTATAAAGTCCTTGACAAGTTCTACTTCCTGAAGTGTTTCCGCTATGTTTTCTTTTAGGATTTTCATTGTTTCAGACCTCATAGTTAAGTCTTTAATCCATTTGGGCATATGATGAGAGGTATGTGTCTAGTTTCATTCTTCTACATATGGATGTCCAGTTTTCCTAGTATCATTTATTGAGGAGGCAGTCTTTTCTTCAGTGTATGTTCTTAGTGCCTTTGTTAAAGATCACTTGGCTGCACGTATGTGGGTTGATTTCTGGGTTCTCTATTCTGTTTCATTGGTCCAAGTCTTTTTTTAGACCAGTACCAGGCTGTTTTGGTTACTCTAGCTTTGTAGTATAATTTGAAGTCAGTGTAATGCTTCTGGCTTTATTTTTTCATTGTTGTTGCTCAGGATTGCCTTGGCTATTGGGGGTCTTTTGTTGCTCCTATGAATGTTAGGATTGTTTTTACTATTTCTGTGAAGAATGTCATTGGTATTTGGGCAAGGATTGCATTCAATGTGTAGATCACTTTGGGTAGTATAAATATTTTCACAATTTTATTTATTTTTATTTTTATTTTTAAAAAAAGATGACCAGTAAAGGGATCTTAACTCTCGACTTGGTGTTGTCAGCACCACGCTCTCCCAAGTGAACCATGGGCCTGCCCCAATTTTCACAATTCTAATTCTTCCAATCCAAGAGTATGTAATGTCTTTCCATCTTTTGTGTCCTCTTCAATTCTTTTTTTTTAATTTGCTTTAGTTTTAAAAATTTATTTAATGTTTAGATAGAAAATTATTTTTTCAACATACACAGAGGGAAAACCACAAATTGAATTTAAAGTGAATTGGTAAGGAACAAATTGAACACACAGATTAACATCCTTAGTGCATAATGAACTCTTAAAAATGAATTAGAAAAATCTTAACAGAAATTTGGTGAAGGACATGAGCAGACAAGTCACACACCCAAAAGAAATTCAAGTGGCTAATAAATACATTCTAAGATGTTCATAGAAATGGAAATTGAAGCAGAAAATGACATTTTTCATTTCTTGAACTGAAAAAAATATGGTACTATATAATACTGGTGCTATGAGATGTCAAAATCTTATAGTATAGGTATAAATTGGTAAAAGTTTTTTGAAGAACACTCTGGATTCATAAATAGAAGTCTTTAAAATGTTCGCACACTTTCAACAAATTATCCTACTTCTTGAAACCATAAACAAATAACCAAAGAAAAAAATTTTTTTAATGTGGAAGTCAGTTATATAAAGACAAAAAGTTAGGAATAAGCTGACTGTCCAACAATGTGAGAATAGCTAAATAAATTATGGACCTCCATAAAATATACTATAATACAGTTATTAAAATTATAATTTTGAAGAGTATTTAAAACAAGTTTTCAAGATGTAATATTAAGTGGAAAAGCAGGATGAAAAACTGCACTAAAAATAACTAGGTATGTTTAAACTCCAGATATACCTCCAAATTGATTGAAAAAAAATTTTTATAGTATTTTTTCCAAAAGGTAAATTTATTTAATGCAAATGCATATATTAATAAAAAAGAAAGCTCTCAGGTCAACCATCACTTTTGCACCTTAGGAAACTAGAAAGTGAAGAGCAAATAAGCCCAGATCTAGCAAAGGGAGTAAATAATAAAAATTAGAGCACAGATAAAAGAAATAGAAAATAGAAAAAAATAGAGAAAATCAATGAAACTAAATGTTGGTACTTTGATGAGATCCACAAAATTGCCAAGCCTTTACCCAGATAAGTAAGAATAAAGAGAGAAGACTCTAGTAACTAAAATCAGAAATGAAAGAGGGTTTATTGCAACCAAATTTACAGAAATCAAAAGGGTTATAAGATAATACTATGAAAAATTGTTGGTGAAGAAATTAGATCATCTAGATGAAATGACTAAATGTGCAGGAGCACACCACCTACCAAGACTGCATTATGGAAAAAAAAAAAAAGAAAAGAAAAGAAAACAGAAAGTTGAGCAGAACCATAGCTGATAAGATGAGTGATTATTATTTTTCGGTCTCCTGATGCAGGACTCCCTTGTGGGCTTCCTGCAGGGCTGGTTGTTGCAGGGGTGAACTCCTGCAGTTTTTGTTTGTCTCAAAAATACACAATTTTCCCCTTATTTCTGAAGCATAGCCTTGCTGAATACAGTATTCTTGGTTGGCAAGTTTTTTTCCTTCACTATTTTGAATATATCATCTCATTTTCTTATGGCCTGTAGAGTTTCTGCTGGGAAGTCTGCTCTTAGTCGAATGGGGTCCCTAATAGGTGACTTGAAGCTTTTCTCATTCTTCTTTTAAGATTCTCTCTTTGTCTTTGAACTTTGTCAGTTTGACTATAAAATCTTTTTAGGTTGAATCTGTTTGGAGATCTTTAAGCCTCCTAAATCTGATTGTCCATGTCTCTCCCTATATCTGGGAAGTTTTCTATTATTATTTTGCTGAATAGGTTTTCCATGCCTTTTCCTTTCTCCTCACCTTCTGGAACACCCATGATTCGAATGTTGTGTGCTTAGGGTTGTCTGCTAGCTCTCTTAGATTTTCACTTTTAAAATTCTTTTTTCTTGGGCCGGCCCGGTAGCGCACTGCTACAGTGCGCCGCTTGGGAGCGTGGTGGCGCTCCCACC
>NW_007737430.1:42674-44898 GCF_000696425.1 Galeopterus variegatus | reverse complement strand
AAAAAAAAAAAGACAAAAAAAGGAAAAAAAAATTCTTTTTTCTTTTTTTTCATCCACCTTGGTTATTTTGAGAAGACTATCTTCAAGATCAGAATCATCTGCTTGTTCTAGCCTGCTGCTTAAGCCATTGGTTATGTTTTTTATTTTGTTGAGTGAATCTTTCAGTTCCATGAGGACTGCCACATTATTTTTTAAGGTATTAATCTCTTTGTAAATTTATTCCTTCACGTCCCGGATTTTTTTTTCTCTCTCATTTCATTATGTTGTCTGTCTTTTCGTATCTGTGAGTTTCCTTAAGATTGTTGCTCAGAATTCCTTTTCAGTCACTTCAAGGGTTTCCTGCTCTATAGGGTCTGATATATGAGAATTACTGTATTCTTTTGGTGATACCATATTTTCTTGGAGTTTTGTATTTCTAGTATCTCTATGTTGATGTCTGGTCATGTGGTAGAGCAGTTGCTTCTTCTACTACTCTGGAGAGCAGTTTGAGGAGACAGGCATCTCTTCTTTTTCCAGTCTCTGTCAGTAACCTTCCTTTTGTCAATGCAGTTGAATGTCTGTCAGGCCACCTGAATGGTGGCTGTGGCTACTGCTATGGCATCAAGCTGCTTTTGTTGAAGCTGTGACTGTCTGTCCTCTAATTTCTTTCAGCAGTGATTTGTAGGTCTCTTTATAGAGATCTTTCACTTCCTTGGTGAAATTGATTCCTTTTGTGTGTGTGTGACTATTCTAAGTGGGCTTACTTTCTTGATTTCTTTTTCTACTAGTTCATTATTGTAGTAAAATCACCACTGATTTTTGTGGCTTATTTTTGTATCCTGCAACTTTACTGAAATCATTTATCAGCTGTATGAGTTTTTTGTTAGTATTCAGGTTTTTCTATATATAGGATCATGTCATCTTCAAAAAGGGAGAGTTTGACTTCATCTTTTCCAATTTGGATGTCCTTTGTTTCTTTCTCTTGCTGGATTGCTCTAGCTCGTACTTCTAATACTGTGTTAAATAGGAGTGGTGATAGTGGGCATCCATGTCTTGTTCCTGTTCTTAAAAAAGATAATCTGAAAGCTTTTCCCCATTCAGGGTGATACTGGTGGTGGGTTTGTTGTACATAGCTTTTATTGGGTTGTGATTTTTCCTCATATGCCTAATTTGCTGACAGCCTTTATCATGAAGGAAGTTGAATTTTGTCAAATGCTTTTTCTGCATATATTGAGATAATCATAGAGTTTTTGTCTTTGATTTTGTTGATGTGGCATATCATAGTTATTAACTTGTGTATGTTGAACTATCCTTGTCTCCCAGGAATGAATCCCACTTGATCATGGTGTATAATTTTTTTGATGTACTGCTGTATTCTGATTGCTAGTATTTTGTTGCAGATTTTTGCACCTATGTTCAACATTGGCCTGTTGTTTTCTTTCTTTTTCTTTTTTTTAGTATCTTTGCCTGGTTTAGGTGGTAATGCTGGCCTCATAGAATGAGTTTGGGAGAGTGACCTCTGTTTCAACTTTTTGGTGTAGTTTGAAGAGAATTGGTATTAAGTCCTCTTTAAAGGTTTGGTAGACTTCAGCAGTAAAGCCATCTGGTCTGAGCTCTTCTTTGTTGGTAGATTGCTCATTTCTGCTTTAATCTCATTTCTTGTTTTTGGTCTGTTCAGATTTTCTATTTATTCTTGGTTCGGTCTTGGTAGTTTGTATATGTGCAGAAATTTATCCATAGCCTTTGGCTTTTCAACTTTGTTGGTGTATAGTTATTTGCAACAGTCTCTAATGATTCTTTTTGTTTCTGTGGTATCAGTTGTAATGTCTCCTTTTTCATTTTGATTTTTGTTATTGGGGTTTTCTCTTTTTTTTAAGTTAGTCCAACTAATGGTTTGTCTATTTTATCTATCTTTTCAAAAATCCAACCTTTTTGTTTCATTGATCTTTTTAAAAATCATTTTCAGGGTTTCTATTTCATTTAGTTCTGCTGTGACCTTTTATTATTATGATGATGATGATCATGATGATCATGATGATTTTGTCTACTAATTTACAGATTGTGTTGTTCTTAATTTCCTAGTTTTTTGAGGTGTAGTATTAGGTTGTTTATTTGAAATCTTTCTATTTCTTTCATGTAGGCCTTTATTTCAGTAAACTTCCCTCTTAATTTATCCATAGCCTCAGGCTTTTTAATTTTGTTGGTGTAAAGTTATTTGTAATAATCTCTAATGATTTTTTTTTTT
>NW_007737430.1:41243-42208 GCF_000696425.1 Galeopterus variegatus | reverse complement strand
TATCCATAGCCTCAGGCTTTTTAATTTTGTTGGTGTAAAGTTATTTGTAATAATCTCTAATGATTTTTTTTTTTTTGCAGTATCCCACAGGTTTTGGTGTGATATGTCTTTATTTTCATTAGTTTCAAGAAATTTTTTGATTTTCTGTTAAATTTTTTCTTAGGCCCATAAGTTGTTCATGAGCATGTTTACAGAGTTTTACAGAGTTATTCAGGATCATGTTTCCAGAGTTTTGCTTTTTATTGATTTCTACTTTTAATTCCTTGTTGTCTGAAAAGATACCAGAAAAGATTTCAATTTTTTAAAATTTGTTGAGATTTGATTTGTGACTTAACATGTGGTATGTCCTAGAGAATGTTCCATGTGCTGATGAGGAGAATGTATATTCTGTAGTTGTTCGATGAAATGTTCTGGAGATATCTGACAAATCTAATTGGTCTACAGTGTAGTTTAAATCCTGTGTTTATCTGTTGATTTGTTGCCTAGAAGATTTGTCCAATGCTAAGAGAGCAGTGTTCAGGTCCTCAACTATTACTGTATTGCGATCCATCCCTTTCTTCAGGTCTACTAGTTTTTCCTTCATATATCTGCATGCTCCAGTGTTGGGTGCACATATATTTATGATTGTTGTATCTTCTGGCTGGATCAATACTGTTATAATTATAAAGGTTTTCTTTGTTGTTTGGAATTCCTTTTCAGTCATTTCAAGGGTGTGCTGCTCTACAGGGTCTGGTATTTGAGAATTACTGTATTCTTTTCATGGTGTAATATTTTGTTGGATTTTTGTATTTCTAATATCTCTACATTGATGTCTGTTCATGTGGTAGAGCAGTTGCTTTTTTGGTTCCAACTCTTAGCTATTGTAAAGAGTGCTGCGATGAACATTGGGGAACAGGTATGCCTTCGACTTGATGATTTCCATTCCCTTGGGTATATTCCCAGCAGTGGGACAGCTGGGTCATATG
>NW_007737430.1:34963-40262 GCF_000696425.1 Galeopterus variegatus | reverse complement strand
CGAGATGGTATCTCAGTGTAGTTTTGATTTGCATTTCCCGGATGCTGAGTTGATGTCGAGCATTTCTTCATAAGTCTGTTGGCCATTTGTATATCTTCCTTAGAGAAATGCCTACTTAGCTCTTTTGCCCATTTTTTAATTGGGTTACTTGTTTTTCTCTTGTAAAGTTGTTTGAGTTCCTTGTATATTCTGGATATTAATCCTTTGTCAGATGTATATTTTGCAAATATTTTCTCCCACTCTGTTGGTTGTCCCTTAACTCTGTTAATTGTTTCTTTTGTTGTGCAGAAACTTTTTAGTTTGATATAATCCCATTTGTTTATTTTTCCTTTGGTTGCCCATGCTTTGGGGGTCGCATTCATAAAGTCTGTGCCCAGTCCTACTTCCTGAAGTGTTTCTCCTATGTTTTCTTTAAGAAGTTTTATTGTTTATGGGTGTATATTTAATTCTTAATCCATTTTGAGTTGATTTTAGTATATGATGAGAGGTATGGGTCTAGTTTCATTCTCCTGCATATGGATATCCAGTTCTCCCAGCACCATTTGTTGAAGAGGCAGTCTCTTCCCCATTGTATAGGCTTGGTGCCTTTGTCAAAGATCAGATGGCTATAAGTGTGTGGGTTGATTTCTGGATTCTCTATTCTATTCCATTGATCAGTGTGTCTGTTTTTATCCCAGTACCATGCTGTTTTGGTTATTATAGCTTTGTAGTATCAGTATTGGACTGATTATCTAGGCAAAGAATCAGCAGAGAAACACAAAATCTAAAGAACACTCTACACCAATTGGATTTAGCAGATATCTACAGAACATTCCATCCAACAAGCTCAGAATATGCATTCTTCTAATCAGCACATGGATCATTCTCCATGATAGATCTCAAGTTAGGTCACAAATCAATTCTCAACCAATTCAAAAATTTGGAATTATCCCATGTATTTTTTCAGACCACAATGGATTAAAATTAGAAACCAAAAACAAATGAAGTTCTGTAGGACTGGATCTGGCAGGGTGGCACCAGTGTAGGGCTCAAATTGAGGATTCCAGTGGCAAGATGGCAGTCTGAAGGCAGTGGCAGTGGTGGAAACTCAAGACTTGGGGGCCACTGGGACTGGAAGAAATCACAGTGCCTACTTGGAAAGAAGAAAAGGTAGTGACTTGCCCCAGGCCAACCCCAGAGCGGGCCCCTAGAAAGGTTGGAGCCGCCGCTGCTTGCAGTCGGTGACTGTGTGACTCCACACCCACCAGCGGAAGCGGCAGTGGCAGCAGAGGAGGAACCGCCGGCAGTGGAGCCAGCAGCAGCAGTAGCAGTGGAGGAACTGGTGGCAGCTGAGCCGGCAGCAGTGACAGTACCAGAGGAACCGGCAGCAGCGGCAGCAGCGGAGGAACCGACGGCAGCGGCAGTGGCGGTAGCGGCGCCCTCTACAGCAGTGGCAGCAGCAGAAGCAGCGCCAGCAATAATGGCAGCAGCGGCAGTAGTGAAGGAACCGGTGGCAGCAGCAGCAGCGTAGGATCCGGCGGCAGCAGCAGCGGCACCCACGACAGCAGTGGCAGTGGCAGAAATGGCAGCAGTGGCAGCTGCATAAGCAGCACTGGCAGTAGTGGCAGGAGCGGGGGAAGCTGCACCAGCGGTAGCAGCGGGAGCGGGGGAAGTGGTGGCAGGGGAGCGGGCAGCAGCAGAGCTGGCAGCAGTTTTGCCGGCGGCAGCGGCGTGAGCAGTGGCAGCAGCAGCAGCAGCGGGGGAACCGGCAGTGGCAGGAGTGACACCCTGCGGTACTGCCCCATCACCCAGCAGCCCAGCAGAGACCAAGCTGACCAGAGAGGTGGCTCCCCAGAGAGGCCCATGACCCAAGGTAACCACACACGCAAGGCACTAATGGCCAACTGAGTAGTCACTGAGGTAGCCATACCAAATTGGAAACCCCAGCAATATCTTAGTCAGGCAATAGTGTCAAACCTGTGGATTGTGAAACCCCTGGCACAATGAATAAAGATCAAAGAAAAGACACCAGAAATACAAAAAATCAAGAAAGTACACCACCCAAAGATAATAAATCTCAAGCTCTAGATCCTATAGAACAAGAAGCCCTTGAAATGACTGACAAGAAATTTCGAGTGATAATTCTAAGGAAACTGAATGAGATACAAGAAAACTCAGCTAGACATCATGATGAAATGAAGAAAAGTATACAGGACCTGAAAGAGGAAATGTACAAGGAAATCAATGCCATGAAAAAAATGTAGCAGAACATGCCTAATTGAAGAAGCTATTCAGCGAAATAAAAAACATAATGGAGAGTTTAACCAGCAGGCTTGTCGAAGTTGAAGAGAGAACCTCTGAACTTGAAGATGGGCTGTTTGAAATAACACAAGCAGACAAAAAAAGAGAAAAGAATCAAAGGCATTGAAGAAAATCTGAGAGAGATATCAAACAACCTTAAGCGCTCAGATATCTGAATCATGGGTATCCCAGAAGGGGAGAAAAAGGAGATTGCATTGAAAACATATTCAACAAAATAGTGGCAGAAAACTTCCCAGGTATAGGAAAAATCACAGACCTTCAGATCCAGGAAGCTCAATGATCTACAAACATATTCAACCCAAAAAGGTCTTCTCCAAGACATGTTATAGTTGAATTGGCAAAACTCAAAGACAAAGAGAGAATCTTAAGAGCTGCAAGAGAGAAGCATCAAATCACCTATAAGGGAGCCCCAATCAGGCTAACATCAGACTTTTCATCACAAAACCTAAAAGCCAGAAAGGAATGGGATGATATATTCAAAATATTAAAAGACAGACATTGTCAGCCAAGAATACTCTACCCTGCAAGGCTATCTTTCTGAAATGAAGGGCAAATTGTATATTTCTCAGACAAACAAAAACTGCGGGAGTTCACCACATATTTCTCACACAAACAAAACTGCAGGAGTTCACCACCACACGACGACACTTACAAGAAATTCTCAAAGAAGTACTGGGTTTGGTTCCTGAAAAATAACTGCCACTGCCATAAAAACCCAAGAAAAATCTAAACCCACTAGTATAATAAAAATGGCATTCATGAAGAGAAAACAAACAAACAAAAAGGCTATCTACAACCTAAGGAACCAACAAACACAGAAAACAAACAGTAAATCAGAAAGCAAGCAACAAAAGACACCTAAGACAACCAAACAACAATCAAAAAATCCTAGGAATAAATCAACACTTTTCAATAACAACTCTTAATGTAAAAGGCTTAAATTCCCCAATCAAAAGACACAGACTGCCTGACTGGATTGAAAAGGAGGACCCAACTATATGCTGCCTTCAAGAGACCCACCTCACCCATAAAGACTCACATAGACTAAGAGTGAAAGGATGGAAAAAGATTTACCATGAAACCAGAAAAGAAAAACAAGCTGGAGTAGCTATTCTTATATCTGACAAAATAGACTTTAATCTGAAAACCATAAAAAGAGACAATGAGGGACACTATGTAATGATAAAAGGACTGATCATTAAGAAGACATAACAATCATAAATATGTATGCACCCAGTGTTGGAGCAGCCAGATTTATAAAACAAACTCTATTAGACCTAAAGAAGGAAATAGACACTAATACCATAATAGCAGGGGACCTGAACACCCCACTGTCAATATTGGACAGATCATCTAGGCAAAGAATCAGCAGAGAAACACAAGATCTAAACAACACTCTAGACCAATTGGACTTAGCACTGAGATTCATACACAGGGCACAGAAGTTTCACCCACAATTTGTTACTTCTAGTGTTTCAACACATATTCTATTGTGTTCTGTTTTCACAGACACTAGATTAGAGAGCAAAACCATGTGCCATGATTTAGGCATCTTTGTGTCTCCTGCCTGGCACATGACATGTCTTTGTTAATATTTATTAAATGTGTGAATTAATAAGTAAGTGGCTATTGTATTTTCTCTTACCATACATTTTCTCCTTGAAAGGAGTTGCTATTATCAAAATATATCCATATCTCCTCTGATTCATGTTTGTGTCTTGCATTTCAGATTTCATCCTGGGAAACCCTAACTTCCTATGTCATAAGGTTGGTTTGACTACTCAAAATCTTCTTAAACTTGGTTTATAACAGCAAGTTCCCAGCATTCTGATTCATGATCACCTCATTAAAATCAGAACAATATATACAGAGAGGACATTTTACATACACTTCTTTGGACATGTTTTTTTCAGCTTTCCCTCTGTCCACCAAGTTGAAACCAATACTGTAGTTAGAAAATTTAAAAACAAACAAACAAGAAAAGGGAAGCTGAATGGTTATTTCAAATTACAATTTTAGTTTACCCAGGGATAAAAAGAAAGGGGGAAAAAAAACTTAGTCTGACCATGATCATATGATATAGTTAGGAATAAATTTAGGAATTCATTTAGGAAAAGCAAATGAAAACAATAAGTATGAATGCATTTATTAAAAAATAAATGTCCTTAACCTTTGTGTTTACAACTTGAGTCTCCTAACATGACAAATATTCTCAATACCAGAAAGATGACCTTTTAAATGAGTATGCCCTTTAAAAGTGTTTGCTGCAACAGAATACAACAACACATACGTAAAATTATTCACCACGATCAAGTGGGATTCATCCCAGCGATGCAAAGTTGGTTCAACATATGCAAATCAATAAATGTGATACACCATATTAATAAAGTCAAACACAAGGACCATATGATCATCTCTATAGATGCTGAAAAAGCATTTGATAAAATTCAACACTCATTCATGACAAAGACCCTCTATAAGTTAGGTATAGACAGAAAGTATCTCAACATAATTGAAGCCATATATGGTAAACCCACTGCCAATATCATCCGAAATGGGGAAAAGCTGAAAGCTTTTCCTTTAAGAACAAGAACTAGACAAGGATGCCCACTCTCACCACTCCTATTCATCGTAGTGTAGGAAGTATTAGCCAGAGCAATCAGAGAAGAGAAGGAAATAAAGTGTATCCAGATTGGAAAACATGAAGTCAAATTGTCCCTGNGCTGGGAGAACTGGATATCAATATGCAGGAGAATGAAACTAGACCCATACCTTTCTCCATACACTAAAGTCAACTGAAAATGGATTAAAGAATTAAATATACACCCATAAACAATAAAACTTATTAACGAATACATAGGAGAGACACTTCATGAAATAGGTCTGGACACAGACTTCATGAATAAGACCACAAAAGCACGGGCAACCAAAGGAAAGATAAACTAATGGGATTATATCAAACTAAAGAGCTTCTGCACAGCAAAAGAAACAATTAACA
>NW_007737430.1:31280-33778 GCF_000696425.1 Galeopterus variegatus | reverse complement strand
AACCGGGGTGGGGGGGAAGAAGACTTAACAACTACAGTTCCTTGAAGTTGATATGACAAGCAAACCGAAAGGACATTGTTGGGTGGGAGGGGTGAGAGGGAGGTGGCAGGGGGGTTTTGGTAATGGGCCACAATAATCAACCTCATTGTATATTGACAAAATAAAATTAAGAAAGAAAATAAATAAATAAAATTTAAAAAAAAGAAAAAAAATGAAATTCTGTAAACTATACAAACACATGGAAGTTAAACAGCATTCTACTTAATGACATATGAGTCCAAGAAGAAATCAAACCAGGAAATCAAAAATTTATTGAAACTAATGAAAACAATGATACATCATACCAAAACCTGTGAGATACTACAAAGGCAGTACTAAGGGGGAAATTTGTTGCACTTAATGCTTACTTCAGAAGAATGGAAAGATGGCAAGTGAACAACCTAATACTTCACCTTAAAGAACTAGAAAAATAAGAACAATCCAAACCCAAAGTTAGCAGATGGAAAGAAATTGTTAAGATCAGAGCAGAACTTAATGAAATTGAAACCCAAAAAACAATACAAAAGATTGATGAAACAAAAAGTTGGTTTTTTGAAAAGATATTGACAAACCATTAGCATAGCTAACTAAAAAAAGAAGAGAGAAGACCCAAATAACAAAAATTTGAAATATAGAAGGTGATATTACAACTGATACTTCTGAAATACAAGGTATCATTAGAGACTACTATAAAAAACTATATGCCAATAAATTTGAAAATCTGGAGGAAATGGATAAATTTCTGGACACACACAAACTAACAAAAATGAGCCAAGATGATGTAGAAAATCTGAACAGACCAATAACAATAAAAGAGATTGAAGCTGTCTTCAGAAGGCTCCCAACAAATAAAAGCCCAGGACCAGATGGATGCACAGCAGAATTCTACCAAACATTAAAAGAGGAATTGACACGAATTCTCTACAAACTACTCCAAAAGACTGAAACAGAGGCTATTCTTCCAAACTCATTCTATGAAGCAAACATCACCCTGATACCAAAACCAGGTAAAGATACAACTAAAAAAGAAAACTACAGGCCAATATCCTTGATGAATATAGACACAGAAATCCTTAATAAAATACTAGCTAACAGAATACAGCAACACATGTGCAAAATTATACACCATGATCAAGTAAGATTCATCCCAGGGATGCAAGGTTGGTTCAATATACGCGAATCAGTAAATGTGATACACCATATCAATAAAATCAAACACAAGGACCATATGATCATCTCTATAGATGCTGAAAAAGCATTTGATAAAATTCAACACTCATTCATGATAAAGACTCTCTACAAGTTAGGTATAGATGGAAAGCATCTCAACATAATTAAAGCCATATACAATAAGCCCACTATCAATATCATCCTGAATGGGGAAAAGCTGAAAGCCTTTCCCTTAAAAACAGGAACTAGACAAGGATGCCCACTCTCACCACTCCTATTCAACATAGTGTTGGAAGTGCTAGCCAGAGCAATCAGAGAAAAGAAGGAAATAAAAGGCATCCAGATTGGAAAAGATGAAATCAAATTGTCCCTGTCCCTGTTTGCAGATGACATGATCCTATATATTGAACAGCCTAAAGCCTCTACAAAAAATCTCTTGGAGTTGATAAATGATTTCAGCAAAATTTCAGGATACAAAATCAACACACAAAAATCAGTAGCATTTCTATTTTCCAATAGTAAACATGCAGAAAGAGAAATCAAGAAAGCTTGCCCATTTACAATAGCCACCAAAATAAATAAATAAAATAATTAGGAATAGATTTAACCAAGGATGTGAAAAATCTCTATCATGAGAACTATAAACCACAGTTTGAGGATGGGTTGGTGGGATTGGGAATTTTCTTCCTTTCTCTATTTAGCTATCATGGGTCTCCACATTCTCTCGGGTTTCTGTGTGGGTCTCTCCCCAGATCATGGCAGTCAGTGGGCCGTGCATGAACCTCCCACTCTGGTGCACTACCACAGGGAGGGGCAGTATAATTCCCCCTGTGGGTTGGGACACTGGGTCATGGGTCTTTGCTCTCTCACATCTTTCCCCAACCTCCACTGTTGACCCTCCCTGTGTCAATACAGCTCAGTGGTTGGTGGGCCATCTGCATGGTTATTGTGGCTGCTGTGATGGGCCACCTTTGCAGCAGTGGTAGTTGTGGCACTGCTTTGGCAGATCACCTGTGCAGTGGCAGTGTCTGAAGCAATGGTGTCCTGCACTCTTGCTGTCTGTTGGCAGGGGCTGCCCTCAGTTTCTGAGGTCCCTGTGCTCCTGCCAGCTGTCAGGAGCTGACCTTGGGTCCTGAGGTCCCTATGGTCCTCAGATTCTTAAAGATAGTAAAAGACTTGCCTGCAACCACACCTGTCATATGTAAACCAACCAATCCAGAGCCCACATCCCAACTGCCTCATTTATTGGGCACTCACAGGGCTCTCACACTCTAGACCATTGTCCACCT
>NW_007737430.1:28674-31123 GCF_000696425.1 Galeopterus variegatus | reverse complement strand
CTGAGGTCCCTATGGTCCTCAGATTCTTAAAGATAGTAAAAGACTTGCCTGCAACCACACCTGTCATATGTAAACCAACCAATCCAGAGCCCACATCCCAACTGCCTCATTTATTGGGCACTCACAGGGCTCTCACACTCTAGACCATTGTCCACCTATCTTAATTACCCCAGAGCCAGATACCAGACAACTTAGGACAGCCCCTATGTTCCAGAGTCCACTGTAACTATTCAAACTAGCCAGTCCTAAGACTTCTCACCTCACCTTGCCCATTTCTTCCCACAAAATCCACAATGAAGGCTCTTGCCCATGTTTTTCCCTTGCTCCCTCTGCCTTCTGACTAGCTCTGGTATGTCGTTATGTGGCCTTGCATGGCATGCCTTACCTCTTGTTTCTGGGGAATCTGTAAGTATAAAAACTTCTTCCTTCATGACAGTCATTTGCAAGTCTTAACACACCTGATTAAAACAAATCCTAAGTATACTTATAACATTTACACTGGTTGATTTATGAATGTTAAACCACTATGACATTCATGGAATTAATACAACATTTTGTTCTGTAATATTCTTTTTATATATGGCAGGACTAAATTAGCTAATATGTTGCTGTCTAAGATTTTTGCATTTATATTTGTGTGAGAGGTCAGACTGTAATGTTCCCTTCTTGTAACATCCTTGTCAAATTTTGTGTTAAAGATTATGATGTCCTCATTGAATGAGTGGGAAGTGTCTCCCCTCCCCTCCCCCTCTCCCCCTTTTTTTATTCTCTGGAAGACTTATTTATTCCTTAAATGTTTGGTAAAATGTATTACTGAAGCCATCTGGTCTAGAATTTTTTTTCTGTAACTTTAAAAAATTTTTTAATTTTTAAAATTTTACTTTTTAAAATTTGACATAATGTTGTATATATTTATCATGTAAAAAATAATTTTTTGAGGTACGTATACATTGTGAAATGGTTAACTCTAGCTAATAAATTTACTACCTCACACAGTTATCAGTTTTGTGGTATAAGCACTTAACATCCACTCTCTTTGCAGTGTTCAAGAATATAATATATTACCATTAACTAAAGTCCCCTTGCTCCTGTATAGTCCCCCTGCTGATCTTTTGAATTTATTCCTTCTACCTAACTGTAATTATGAATCCTTTGACCAACCTCTCTCCATATTCCCTTCCCCTACCTAGCCCAGGCTCTGGTAACTACTCTTCTACTCCTATGAGATCAACTTTTTTAGATTCCACATATGAATGAGATCATGTGGTATTTGTCCTTCTGTGCCTGACTTATTTCACTTAACATAATATCTTCCAAGTTCATTCATCTCAGAAATGACAATGTTTCTTTCTTTTAAAAGGTTAAATAGTATTTCATTGTGTGTACGTACCTCTGGGATTTCCGATAGGCTTTTTGTTGTTGTTGTTGTGATTTTAATCTATTAAATTTCTAATAATGGTCACTTATTATTTTACTCATTTTGTTGAACTATTTCTGTTGTTTTTTGTTTTTTGTTTTTTTAAAAGATGACCGGTAAGGGGATCTTAACCCTTGAATTCGTGTTATCAGCACCACGCTCTAGCAAGTGAGCCACAGGCCGGCCCTTTTAGGTTTAAATCCATAATCTTACTATTTGGTTTTTACTAGTCCCACTTGTCTCTCACCCTGTCTTTTATTTGCGGGCAAGGGTGGGTAATAAAGTAGCATTTATCATTCATTTCTTTTTCTCCAGTAGCATATCAGTCATTCTGTACTCCTTTTTAAGTGGTTACCTAGAAATTACACGTGCTTGATCTACCAAAGTCTCACATAACCAAGTGTTTTTGCTACTTCCTGACTAACAATGAGCACCTTAGAACCCTTTCTTTCCAATAACTTCACCACTCTGCCTTCTTTGCCATTTTTTTGTACAGTTCAATTCTACATATATTTTAAACTCCACTCAATCTTCTTAACGTTTTATAATCAGTATTCAATTACTTTTTTTAATGAAACAGTTGATTGTACACACCTGTGATGTACAGAGTTGAATACCAATAACTATGTGCAATATGGGATGCTGAAACCAGGATAATTAGTATCCTCAAAACTATACAATGTAATCATTTTCCATGGCCCATTTGCCCTTTCCATTGTTCTTTAGGCCACTTTGAATTCCCATGCTTCTGTCTGGGATCATTTTTCCTTGGTTTCTGCTTGTAGAATTCCTTTTAGTGTTTTGTGTTCTGTTTTTTGTTGTGGTTCATTTTTCTTTTTTGTGTTTTTGTTTTGTTTAGCTTTGATGCAAACATTTTGACAGAAAATTCTCTTTGCATAAAATCATCTTATTTTGCCTTCATTCTTTTTTTTTTTTTTCTTTTTTGTCTTTTTTATTGACCGGTAACGGGATCGCAACCCTCGGTGTCGCGCCCGTACCGGGGAGGGGACCGGCAACGGGATCGCAACCCTC
>NW_007737430.1:25398-27770 GCF_000696425.1 Galeopterus variegatus | reverse complement strand
GCAGCTGTTTTTTGTTGTGGTTCATTTTTCTTTTTTGTGTTTTTGTTTTGTTTAGCTTTGATGCAAACATTTTGACAGAAAATTCTCTTTGCATAAAATCATCTTATTTTGCCTTCATTCTTTTTTTTTTTTCCTTTTTGTCTTTTTTATTGACCGGTAACGGGATCGCAACCCTCGGTGTCGCGCCCGTACCGGGGAGGGGACCGGCAACGGGATCGCAACCCTCGGTGTTGCGCCCGCACCATGCTCAGCCAGTGAGCAGGAACCGGTCTGCATGTGGGATCCGAACCCTCGGCGGGAGCGCCGCCACGCTCCCAAGCAGCGCACTGTAGCAGTGCGCCACCGGGCCGGCCCTTGATGTACTTTTTAATGTAATCTGTCTTCTCTCTTGATATTGTTAAATTTTTTCTTTTTGTTTTATCAGCAGTTATGCTATGATGGTTGTAGCTGTGGATTTCTTTTTATTCATCATGCTTTTGGTTAATAGGGTTTTTTAATCTGTGACTTGATATCTTTCATCATTTTTAGAAATTGCTCCACCAGTATTTTTTTTTTTCAAATATTGTTTCTGCCCTATTTTCTCTTTCCCTTCTGCTTTTGGGACCCCGGTAACATTTAAGTTAGATCTCACTGTATCCATATATTTCTTGTTCTCCTTTTCATATTTTCTTTTTTCTGCATTTCATTCTTGATTTTTTTCTATTGACCTGTTACTCAATACACCAATTCTCTCTTTTTCTGTGTCTAAACTATTGTCAAACCCATCTACTGAGTTCTTAGTTTTTATTTTTTCGGCTGTTAAAGTTTCATTTTATCTTTTTTCATAGATTAAAGCTGTCTGGTGAAATTATCCATTTTGCTTTCTTTTCTTTTGAACACAGTAATGACAGTTATTTTAAAGTCCATGAATGGTAATGCCAGTACCTGGATCTCCCTTTAATTTGTTTCTTCCCCCTGCTCCTCTTAAATTTGGTCATTTTATTCTATCTCTGTAATACCTGGTAACTTTTCCTGTTTCTTTTTTTGTCAAGCACTCTTCTGCCATCAGCATATACTGACATCAGCACTATACTGACATTGGCAGTACACTGATATCAGCACTATGGTAACTTTTTCTTGAGTGAAGGACATTGTGAAGTACAAATTACAGAGATAATTTGAAGCTCTGGGTGCTACTCTTTTCATCTAGAGGGGGCTAACTTTTCTTTTTGTTGGACAGCCAGTACAGCAGCAGGTTACCTTAAACCAGCCTGTGACTGATCTGCGTGAAGCTGAATTCAGCTTTTACGAGAATTTATCTACTTCCGATTAATGATTAGTCTTAGTGCATAATCTTTCTGGGGTCTTACTTGCGAGCCTAGGGTGTTTTTGAGGCCTCTGAACTGCAAGTTTTTCCTCCCAGATCTATGAAATTACCAAAAGCTCTGCTCAGCTTTCCAGTCTCTGGAAAAGCAGAGGGCCCTCTGTCATTTATAAGTCAGCAAATGCCTTGAAAGGAAAAGCATCACAGAATGTCCAACTCACCTAAAAACACTTCCCAGAATCTCAGCCCCTCATGTCATGGCTGGTGATATTTTTATGATGCCTTCAAAAAGACTGGGTTTTTAGGGCCGGCCCATGGCTCACTTAGAAAAGTGTGATGCTGATAACACCAAGGCCACAGGTTCAGATCCCTATATAGGGATGGCTGGTTCACTGACTTGGGAGAGCATGGTGCTGACAACACCAAGTCAGGGGTTAAGATCCCTTTACCAGTCATCTTTATGAAAGAAAGAAAGAAAGAAAGAAAGAAAGAAAGAAAGAAAGAAAGAAAGAAAGAAAGGCTGAGTTTTGGGATTTTATCAACTTCTCTAGTTGTTTAAGTTGTTCTGATACAAACTGGTCCACAGTGGCTAGACATTTTTTTCTTTTTGTTTTAATTATGATTTTTAGTGATATAAAACATTTACCAAAGTCCAAACTATAATATAAATTACACTCAGAGATGCCCCTTTTCTATCTCTGTCCCACACCCGTATTTCTTCCTTCCTCCTGTATATAACCATATGTAATAGTTTTGGGTTATCCTTTCATTGTTTTTTGAAAATGTAAACATTTTGGGCCGGCCTGGTGGAACACTGGTACAGTGCACCACTTGGGAAGCGCAGCGGCGCTCCCGCCAAGGGTTCGGATCCCACATACAGACAGGCCGCTCACTGGCTGAGCGAGGCGCGGGGGCAGCACCGAGGGTTGCGATCCCGTTGCCGGTCCTGGTCCGGTACGGGCACGACACTGAAGGTTGCGATCCATTGCCGGTCACAGAAAAAGAGAAAAAAAGGAAAAAAAAAATGTAAACATTTTGTATGTGAAACTTCTCTTTTCTTAACATGAGA
>NW_007737430.1:23256-24497 GCF_000696425.1 Galeopterus variegatus | reverse complement strand
AAAATGTAAACATTTTGTATGTGAAACTTCTCTTTTCTTAACATGAGAGGTATCATACTATGTGCACCTTGCTTTTTTCACTCAACATTATGTCCTGAAGATTACTCCAGTATAGAAGATAGGGATACTTCGTGTTCCTTTTTACAGTTGTGTAGCACTTCATTATGTGGATATATTATAGTTTACTCAAGCAGTCTAAGGTGAGCTTTCAGAGTTTTGTTATTATAAAAAACTTTAGACATATGCATAATCTGAGAGAATAATATAATACACTTCCACGGACTCACCACCTAGATCCTACTGTTGTCAATTCATGGCCAGTGTTGTTTTATCTGCACTCCCATTAGCTCCTCTCCACTTCACCAGTGAGTTACTGAGAAATGAATTTCAGAAATCATACAAATACACCTGTAAACACTTTAATGTTTGTCTGTAAAATATAAGGGATAAAAATATGATAATAGAGTGAGCATTTAAAGAGAATTCCTAACACCAAGGTCCAGGGTTCAGATCACCATACTGGCCAGCTGCCAAAACATTTTAAAACTAAAAAAGATAAAAAATAAAAGGAATTCTTAACAGAGAAACGTTAATATTGACATCATACGAACATCTATGTGACAGTTATTACTTTCATTGTGATGCTAAAATTAGAAGAGTAACTTGAATATCCTTAGCCAATCAAAATAATTTTTAAAATTAAACCCACTCATTAAAGTAAAAGAGAATGCCTCTACTTATACAAAGTCGTTTTCAAAAGAAAAAGAAGGTATCGGTTCTAACATCCTAGTAATTTATTTGAGAAAAAACAGACATTTCAAAAAATAACTCCACTGCCTTTAAAATCTTAAAACGTAAGTACAATATGGCTGCTATTAATGGACTCTTCTCCCTTCGCTGCCGTGGGTCTCTGAGCCACAAGTTAGTCTTCATTTGGGCTGAGTCAAGGGAAGAAACATGAGGATGTAAGATTCAAGCTTTGATTTCCAGTAGATTGGATTTTGGAATACGCGAACGAGCCTTCATCTCACCACTCAAGGTGACCAGAAAACTCTTGAAACTACGTGAGATGTCATGAAAAGTCGGGAAAGAAAAACTTGCAATGTCTCATTTAAAAGCAGTGGTTGAACAAAAAGAAAGGTGTTTCCTCACATGCACATGATCAGAAGTTCGGCCTGTGTAATACGATGACTGCTAATTAATACGGGAGCTGTCACCAGGCAACACAACAAACACTGCCA
>NW_007737430.1:21173-22397 GCF_000696425.1 Galeopterus variegatus | reverse complement strand
GAGTGAAAGGCAGTGCTGTCCGCTACGCTGGGATGACGGGCACAGTAACTGCAGGCCACAGGACGGTGCACGACAGACTATGAAGTTCAGCGACCTTACAGAAGACCTTACAGTGCTTGGGACGGCAACAAGCTCCCATGCCACCGTCTGACTCTCCTGAATGTGGGTGCTCTTCTTTCCCTCTCGCCAGGTTATGAGCCCCTGGGGGCTGGGACTGTGTTCAGTGCCCACCTTTGACTCAAGCACAGCCTCTCACTGGTCCTCTGCATATCATGGGCGACCGATCGATGTAAGCTGCCCTGGAGCAGGGAAAGGAAAGGTGTGGATTGTGGGGTGCAGGAAGTATGCACAGAGCAGCCACAGGGGAGACCCCATGAGGACCCGGAGGTCACTAGGGAAGTGCTGAAATGGGGGGTGTGGGGGTAGAGCACCAAGAACTTTCCCCGTGTTCCTGCATTCCTGTGCCCTGGCTGCTCCCTCCGCAGCAGTTTCCTCACACTGTCGCCACTGGCTCTGCTCCTGGTCCTGTCCCCAGGCTCCGTCTTTGGGTCTCTCTAATTGTAAGCTTGGGAGCTCCTGTTCCAGGGCTGAAGTTTGTGGGTAAGTACCTGCGTGGGTGGTGGGAGACAGCGCTGCAGCCAGGACGAGAGGCAGGGGCGTTGTGGAAGGACGGAAGGCCTCACTGGGCGGGCTCGGGTGCACAGCTGCGGGCTCTGTCCCCACCTGCCCACCACCATCTCCTTGACTAAGTCCCCTTTGCCTCTCTCACCCTTTGGCTGGGAAGAGGCTGTTGTCCGACTGAGCCCCACTGTCTGAGCTGGAGAGGCCACAGGGAGGCTGAGGGTGACGTGGACACCCGAGAGGTTGATGGGGCTGAGGAAGGAGGTCAGAGCTGAGGGGTGGGGACCGCCTCCCTGTCCCCTGTGACCCAGTAAGAGCAAACACGAGAGAAGGATGATCAAATGATTTTGATGTTAGAAACTCCTCCACAGGGTATCTCTGCTGAACTTGTTATCTTGCAGGGGGACCCACGCAAAGGGGAGCGAGGGTCTTTTTCTGTCCCCACCCCCCCTTATCTCTTCCTGGCAGTTCCTGGAACTGGATGTTGGTTCATTTCCCCATTTTTATTTGTTTATCAGCATTTCCTCTTCCTCCTATTGTCTGCCTCCACCAGGACTTTTTTGTTTTTGTTTTTGTTTAATGGGGTGTGTGTGTGTGTGCGTG
>NW_007737430.1:18967-19789 GCF_000696425.1 Galeopterus variegatus | reverse complement strand
TATCAGGGGTGGATATGCTTTGGAAGAAGAGCCAGCAGGGGGTTCTGATGACTGGGATGTGTGTGTGAGAGGAGAGGACTCAAGAATAACCAAAGCGTTGCACGCTGGGCAACTGGACAGACCTGTCATTAACTGAGCTGTGAAGGAGGTGAGGATTCTGCTTGGTCACTTTAGGAAATGGCCATCCGGGGAGATACTGAGTACACAGTGGACGTAAGAATCTGAGTTCAAGGGAGCCATCCAGAACGGAGAAACAAATGTCCTTAGTGATCTACATGGTATTATGTGAATTTCATTTTCAGAACCTTTCCTGGAAATCTCCACGCAAACTCTGTCATCAGAGGCTTACGGGAGTGCCACGATGATGCCCCTTCTACAGAGGATACAGCCACCTCTGCAGAGGCTCAGCGTGCTGGACATGGTTCAGCTGGTGATGGTGGAGCTGGGTCTTGGACCCAGGGCTTCAGATGTCCTTCCTGGCTTTTTATTTGCTGTTTCTGCACAGAAATGTCTTTTCTAGGGAAAGTGACTTGTTATGTGTACTGAGAGTGTGGATAACTGTGGGAGGATGCTCCGTAAAGAGGGTAAAGCTCCTAAGATAGGAGTTTGTCTGTCTTGCTCCAGGAGAAAGATAAAGGGGCCAGGTCGGGGTGTTGGCTGTGGGAGGGGCATTGGGGGGATTGTGTAGTGTGTTTGGGGCCTTGCATGCATTTGGCCTTGCTCTGAGTGTTGGAAGCCTGTGGTGTGTCTTGAGCACAAGACTGACATCATCTGACAAGTTCCAGATGACGGCTTAACTCTCCAGCTACTGGGTGGAGAAGT
>NW_007737430.1:0-17790 GCF_000696425.1 Galeopterus variegatus | reverse complement strand
TCATATTCCACTGAGAAGTGGTAGTTTGAGGCTGGGGCTTGGAAGGGGTGTTGGGATGCAACGAAGATTCTGTCTTCATTTAGAGAGATGCTCACATGGATTCTTTGGTTCCTCCACCTCAGCCACATTATCATCACTTTGAGGCTGTTTCCTGAATTCAGCAGGCCCAAAGATGTAATTGTAATTTTCATCTAGGTTTGAGGAATTGCATTTGTACTGTGCGACTCAGAAGACAGGAACTGAATAATCATAACTGATAATGCATTCATCACTTAGTTGTTTAGCAAAAGCATCTCTAGTTTTCAAGAGATTATGGCTACTGGGTGCGTCAAGAATTTAAGAAAAGGGAACTGGAAGCTTCTAACGGAGAATTTCTCCAAGGTAACGTAGCTTGTGCTTCTCAGGATAGTTTTTCCCAGTAACAGCCTGACATGAAGTGAAGTATCCTGAACTTAGACTCAAAAGCCCCCTTCTCGAATCTTGGTTCTACATTTACTAAACTTGGGCAATCCAGCCAACTCCTCAGAGCCTCCGTTTCCTCGTTTGTAAAAGAGGGTCTATTTTAACAGTCACTGTATCTTCATTGCAGAATCACTGTGAGGCCAAATGGGAAATGGATGTGAGTACTGTGGGATGCAAAAGTTGAACATGGTTTTTACTGATTGTGTATTGCCTGTCACTAGAGCGAGCAGGGACCTGCCTCTTCCCAGCAGATTAGAGATAGACTGACAAATTCAAAATATTTGATTCTTAGTGTTCTAGGCTCCACGTGAATCAACAACTTGTACGACACTATTATTTGTTCAAATTAATCAGAGCCCAGTTTATTTGTATCAGCAATCAGGATTTGCAACTGGAACCTAAAAGGAGGTGATGGGCAGCCTCTAAGAGGGTCCTGTTTCTGGGTATTCACACCCTTGGGTGTTCCTCGCCCCTTGAGTGTGGGCTGGATTCAGTGACTCACTTCTAAAGAGTAGAATACAATGAACTAGCGGAGTGTGACTTCTGATGTTAAGTTACAAAGATTCGACCTCTGTCTAGGGTGCTTTTGCTTCCATTCTCTCGTGGATCACTCACCCTGGGAGAAGCCAACCTTGAAGTCAAGAGACACTCTATGCGGAAGGAACAAGGCTGCCAACAGCCACGTGAGTGACCCTGGGGTGGAGCCTCTTCCAGTCAAGCCTTGAGAGCACTGCACCTGGCCCACAGCCTCACGGTAACCTCAGGAGACACCTTACCCCAGAGGCACCCAGCGAAGATGAAGCCACATCCCTGACCCACAGAACTGTGAGATAATAAATATTTGTTTTTGTATTTTAAGCTGCTGAAGTTTGGAGTGCTTTGTGACACATTAGATCACAAATATAAAAATTAAAGAGGGCCGGCCCGTGGCTCACTCGGGAGAGTGTGGTGCTGATAACACCAAGGCCACGGGTTCAGATCCTATATAGGGATGGCCGGTTAGCTCCCTTGAGAGCGTGGTGCTGACAACACCAAGTCAAGGGTTAAGATCCCCTCGCCCATCATCTTTTTTAAAAAGAAAAATAAATAAAATTAAATTAAAGAGAAAATACTGCACTATTGTGCTACTTGCAGAACCATGAAAATGCCTGATAGTGCAGCCCTGGAGAGATAATGGGACACGTGAGATTGGAAAGTTATGAGAGAGAGTTAGGGAAAGGCAAAATAGGACCGTACAAGGAATTACAGTCCCCCACCCCCACCTCTTCCTGACTTACAGTATCTAGATTCTAAGCGGAATCTTGATGACAAAGCAGCCCCAGGATCACAAATCAGAGTACAGACCTGTGGGTTTGGAGCCGAAGCAATAGTTTTAACACTGGCATAGTCCACTCCTTTGGCCATTCAACATCCATGCACACCATTTTCCCATATTTAAACTTTCAGTAAAAGCAACATTTTGCTTTTGCCTGAAAATGTTTAACTATTTTTTGCACTTTGTATCCTTCAACAGTCATGGTATCCATCTGTGGGTAATGTTAGTTATATCTCATATTCAGCTAAAACCTCATCTGAATGTTCACCACCAATTGGTATATAAAATAATAAGAAGAAAGAGGAGAAAGAAGAACAAATTAGCTCTCTCTCTCTCTGTCTTTCACACACACACACACATTCTCACACTACAAGCCACCAATTGATCATGAAGCCATAATTTATTCTTCTAACTTTCTTCTTTCACTTTCCATACCATATTTCCTTTGCCTCTGTCTTTTCAGGGTCTTGTTTCTGAACTGGCAGTGTAAATGAGTTGATGTCATAACTGAGGCCAACTGCTCTGGGTGATGAAATGTGGATAAGACTGATCAATTCACCAGTAAATTCATGTCTATACTAGATGTGAGTCCAGTGAGTTCAAATTGCTACCCTGTTCATGATGAAAAAGATCCAATATAATCAACCTGTTTATTAGGTGGCTAGCTAATTCCCCAGAAGAGAGGTGTCATGTTGGGGTTCAGAATGGGTCTCTGCTGATGGAAGATTGGCCACTCATTGGTAGTAGTAATTAGGTCAGCATGGTGAGAATAAATCCATGTTGGTATGCATATGCGTAACCTCTGTCCCTATCACCATAACCACTTTGTTCATAGTCCATCGAACAAGTACAAGAGTTGTTGGCCACAGAACCTGATGTTCTATGGAATGTTAAGATGATTAAGATCTCTGTAAACTATATAATGGAGCAGAAGAAATGATGCAGTCTGGAGATAAAATTGTTAAGGTGCACTGTTGTCTCAGGAAGGTAAGTAACATGCTTTTAGTGGTCTTTACAAGTATTGCTTGTGAAGTAATTTTACTTTTACTGTCCTGGTAGGGAACAGAATTTCCCAGGCTTCCACTTGTTCTTTCTACCATAACAAAACTCACTCTACAGTTCATAGAGCCAGTATGGGGTTTCTACCTGTTTCTGAGTACATTTATTCTGAATATAAGTTAAGGATCTGGGAAATAACCACACGGTTGGTCTAAAGACCTATTTGGATCACTGTGATTTGAACTTGGTGTGAGAAAAACAGAGTAGTTTAGTCAGGCCCCCTCACCTCAGGTCCAGTTGGGGGCAGTGCAGCACATTCTTTGTAAACAAGTTGTATGGGGTGGAGTTAGTGCCCACGTTCATCCGGGTACTTTTAGCTTGTTGCTATTCTTCTGTGTTCTTCAGTGTGTGAAGCAGCAGCTAGGCAGAGCTCGTGTCTACAAATAGAGCATGTTTACTTTGCTGGCAGCTACTCAGTTTTTTCTTTGGACTTTGCCGACAGCTGCTCAGTTTCTCTTTGGACTGCCTTAGATGTGTGTGTGCTGAATAAAGACTATTCTTTCTTTGACCAAGGCTCCAATGGCCTTTTCCTGTTACCTAGCTCATAGACCTGCCTGTGAAGGGTTGTGAATGGGCTTGAGGGATCCGTGAGACCCAGCCCTAGCTCTACACTTGGGCACACTACCCGTCTCCTCACCACCATAAGCCCCCACTTTGGTGGACCACAATGGTGTTTGGGGTCACAAGGAATTAGTATCAATTTAGAGCCACTGTCCAGAGAAAATGAAGACCATTTACATTCACATGGCTTAATTATCACGACTCAAAACTAAGGCCCCTACATCAGCAAGACTTTACTATTTCTTCCAGGAAATTCTTGCCCACAAAGATAGGACTGTAGTAAACCAGAGCATAGCTTTGTTGTCAGCTTTATCTGAGGAATTGACTTTTCAATCATCACCCTTTCCAGGGCAACAGGTGAGTCAATTGGCCAAATCCAGCTGCTTATGAAACAACTATTTTCTCTTCAAGACTCCTCCACAACTCATGGTCACTGTGCCCACCAATCCTGTTATGTCATGAATTTAATTTTTTTTTTTTGGAGTCTGACTGGTACAGGGATCAAACCCCGGACCTTAGTGTTATTAGTGCCATGATCTAACCAACTGAACTAACTGGCCAGCCCCTATATCACAAATTTTGTCCCATTCCAATTGACCCCTGCATTGCAAAAGCCACTTTAAACTACTCAAATTCAGATCCTAAAACTTTGTACACATCTATCCTTGATCTTCCCCTTCTGGAACTACCAAGATTCTGTCAAGGTTGTGTTTACCTTTACTACATAAGTAATAAACTTGGCTTTGTTTGATCATCAGGTTATTCCAGTGGTCTTTTGGGGGAAGTCAATAATCTGTACTTTTAATTTCTAAAAGGTTTGGGTATTTCCTTTTTTCCTATGCATGATCACTCAAGGAAATGGCAACAGATTCTTTTGAGTGAAGGTTGAGAAGAAGACATGTATTTGTGGTAATGTTGTAGGTCCCTTAAGGGGACCCAATTTAATTAGGAGGTTCCAGGTGTGTGAAGTGGCTTAGGTCTGGAAACTAGGTAAGAGGCCATGACTTGCCCTTATAATGACTTACACCAGATTTTCAGATCTAGACCTTGCCTTTTTCCTAATATATGGATCAAGGCTGCTCATTTTATTCTGAGGGACACGTATCAATTAGCTACTAACAAAGATTCTCAAGATCAAATCATTGTATTGACCAGTCATCCCCACTTTACATTATAACAATTGAATCCACCTTACCTCTGACAGTTCATCACGGTCACCTGGCCTCTGTTACCACAATAATCCATAATTCTCATTGAAATTAGGAAGGCCCCTCTTAGTGGCAGCACTTTGCACCTTCATACTTGGCCTACAGAAAACGGCCACCAAAGAGTTTTTAAAGGAAGCTGGTTCCCTGTCACTAATGTATTTCTCAGTTCCTCAGGGAAGATTTGGGTCCTTACAGGAAATGTGGTGGGGGTTGAATGGGTGTGTGGGTTGCATATCATAAAAATATTTCAAAATTTCTACCTCTCTAACACTTTGAATTTCTTTCTCTCATAATCACAGGGAAATTTTAGCTTCAAAAGTTCATTGAGTATAGACCCAGTTGAATCCAAATTTCAGTCAACTGACCAAGCAAACTCTTAGAGAGAACCCAGCCACTTGAGCTTACAAATTAAATCCAGACCCCTATCAATAAATTCATAGTTACATACTGTCTTCCTTGGTTTTACACTCTTAGAATACTTTCCCATGATAAATATATTTTCCATATTTTTTTTGCAATAATACTTTAGCAAAATCTTGTGATCCTTTTGAAGTATAAGCAGTTTTGTTCCTTTGGAACATGTTGAGATCCAACACTAGTTAGGAGTCCAGACGCAACCAAGAAATGGTCTGGGTGGATCTAGAAAACAGGCATTCCCGTACAAGACAACTGATCTGGCTGAGCTTATTACAGGATCTTCTCAAAAGTTTCAATTCTTTCCTGTATTTGTCCACATAAGTTCTACCTTTGTCTCTTGTCCCCCCTTTTTAAAGAATGGATGTGAAACATGTAACATAGTGAACATTTCAGTGGCATTTAGTACATCCACAAGGATGTGCAACCACCACCTCTATCTACTACTGAAATATTTCTGTCATCCCCGAAGGAAACCCCACAGCCATTAAGCAGTGACTTTCCATTCCCTAATCCCCTTAGCCTTTGGCAACCACAACCTGTTTTCCATCTCTGCATATTTACCTATTCTGGATATTTTATATAAATGGAATCATACAGTATGTTACTTTTTGTATCTGCCTTCTTTCTAGTAGCATAATGTTCTCAAGGTTTATTCACATTTAGCATGTATTAGCACTTCATTCCTTTTTTGTCTGAGTAACATTCCATTGTACGTACATACCACAATTTGTTTATTCATTCACCTGTTGATGGATATCGGGTTGTTTCCACCTTTTGGCTGTTCTGAATAGTGCTGCTATACAGTATTTATTTTAGTACCTGTTTTCAATTATTTTGAGAGTAGAATTGTTGGGTCATTATGGTCATATGGTAATTCTATGTTTAACTTTTCAAGAAACCATCAAACTTTTTCCATAGTGGCTGCACCATTTTACACTCTCGCCAGCCATGTATGAGGTTCCAATTTCTCCACATCCTTGCTACCAGTTGTTAATTTCCATTTTTGACTATAGAAATCCTAGAGAGTATGAAGTGCTATCTCATTGTGGTTTTGATTTGAATTTTCTTAGTGACAAATGATGTTAAGCATCTTTTCATGTGCTTCTTGGCCATTTGTACATCTTCTTTGGAGAAATGTTTGTTCAAGGTTTTGCCCAATTTTTAAATTGTTTTTTTTTTTCTATTTAGTGAGTTGTAGGAGAGTTCTTTTTTTTTTTTTTTTTTTTTTTAAAGACCAGTAAGGGGATCTTAACCCTTGACTTGGTGTTGTCAGCACCACGCTCTCCCCAATGAGCTAACTGGCCATCCCTATATAGGGATCCAAACCCATGGCCTTGGTGTTATCAGCACCACACTCTCCCGAGTGAGCCATGGGCCAGCCCCTTGTAGGAGAGTTCTTTATATATTCTGAATACTATCCCCCTATCAGAAATGTGATGTGCAAATATTTTGTCTCATTCCATGGGTTGTCTTTTTACTTTTTGGATGGTGTCTTTTGATGTACAAAAGTTTTAAACTTTGTATGCATTCCAACTTATCTGTTTCTTTTCTCTTATTGCTTGTGCTTTTGGTGTCATAACTAATAATCCATTGCCAAATCCAAGGTCATGAAGATTGACTCCTATTTTTCTTCTAAGAGTTTTATGGCTTTAGTTCTTACATTTAGTTCATTACTAATTGTTGACTTAATTGTTGTATGTGGTATGAGGTAGGAGTTCAACTTTATTCTTTCTGCATGTGGATATCCAGTTGTCCCAGCACTTGTTGAAAAGACTGTCCTTTCCCCATTGAATGAGCTTAGCATCTTTGTCAAAAACCAATTGGTCATAGATGTGCAGGTCCATTTCTGGGCTCTAAATTCTATTCCATTGGTATATATATAACTATCCTTATGCCAGTACTGCACTGTTTTAATTACTTTAGCTTTGTAGTAATTGAAATTGGGAAGTGTGAGCCCTCCAACTTTATTCTTTTTCAATATTGTATTCACTATTTGAGCACCTCTGCAATTTTATATGCATTTGAGGATTGGCTTTTTCATTTCTACAAAAAATGACATAGGAATTTTGAAAGCAAATGCATTGAATCTGTAGATCAATTAGGATAGTTTTGCTATCTCAGCAATATTAAATTTCCCAATCCCTAAATGTGGGATGTCTTTCCATTTATTTAGGTCTTCTTTGATTTCTTTTTTTTTTTCTTTCCTTTTTTTTGTCTTTTTTCGTGTCCGGCAACGGATTGCAACCCTCAGTGTCGCGCCCGTACTGGACTGGACCGGCAACGGGATCGCAACCCTCGGTGCTGCGCCCGCACCTCGCTCAGCCAGTGAGCGGGAACCGGTCTGTATGTGGGATCTGAACCCTCAGCGAGAGCACCGCCGATCGCAACCCTCGGTGCTGCGCCCGCACCTCGCTCAGCCAGTGAGCGGGAACCGGTCTGTAATGTGGGATCTGAACCCTCAGCGAGAGCACCGCCATGCTCTCAAGCAGCCCACTGTAGCAGTGTGCCACCAGGCCGGCCCTTTGATTTCTATAAGTAATGTTTTAGAGCTTCAGTGTACAAGTCATTTGCTTTCTTGTTTCAATTTATTTCTAAGTATTTTATTACTTTGTATGCTTTTGTAAATGAAATTGTTTTCTTAACTTTCTTTTTGGATTGTTCATTGCTGATGTACAGAATTACAACTGATTTTTAAAATTACTATTATTTTCAATTGAGAAATCATACTTGTATAAATGTACAGGGTACAATGTGATGTTTTGATATATGTATATGATATGAAATTATTAAATCAAGCTAAATAACATATCCATTCACCTGCCATCTTTTATGGTGAGGAATAGAAGTGGTGGATTAATGGGTCCAAAGCTATTTCATCTACCCTAAATCAATCAAAGTAAGATATATGCATGTATTGAAACAACACACTGTACCCCAAAACTATGTGCAAATAAACATTTTAAAATGTGTATATGTATATATATGTGTATGTATGTATACATGTATACATACATACACATATATGTTCAAAGTGTTAAAGAGAAAAAACTACCAACCAACAATGCTTTACCCAGCAAAGCTGTCCTTCAGAAATATCACAGAAATAAAATATTTTCCCAAAAAGCAAAAGCTATGGGGGCTCATCATGACTAGGCCTAGGTTACTGGAATTCCTAAAAGGAGGTTTTTAAGCTGAAACAAAAGACTGCTAGTTAATAATAAAAAAGATGAAAGGAAAAAAACTAAATTGTATTAGTAATACATAGTCATACTCAGAATATTTTAATACTGTACAGGTGGTGTGTAAAGCAATTTTGTCCCTCCTATGAGGATTGAAAGACAAAAAATATTAAAAACACTTGTAACTACAATAAATTGTTAAGGGATACAAATAACAAAGAAAAGGTAAATTTTGACATGAAAATCATACAAGGTAGGGGAGGAAGTAGAGTTTTTGTATGTGACTGAAGTTGTTATTGGCTTAAAGTAGCCTGTTTTAAAGGTGAGATGTTTTATGTAAGCCTCATAGTAACCACAGAGCAAAAACCTACAGTAGTTGCACAAAGTACAAAAAGAAAGGATTCACAGCATACCGTCACAGAAAACTATCAAACCACAAAGGAAGGCAGCAAAAGAGAAAGAAAGAAAGCAAGGACCTGGAATACAACCAGAAGAAAACAATTGCAAAATGACAGTAGCAAGTAATTACCTATCAATAATTACCTTAAATGTAAATGTATTAAATTCTCCAATCAAAAGACATACAGTGGCTGAATGGATAAAAAACAAAGCTCCTACCAGAGACTCACATTATTAGTAAGGATACATATAGACAAAAGTGAAGGGTTGATAAAGATATTCCAGGCAAATGAAAAATCAAGAGGGCATGGTGATACTTATATCAAACAAAATAGAAAAAGTAAAAAATATAAAAGGAAACAAAGACGGTAATTATATCATGATAAAAGGGTTAATTCACCAAGAGGACATAATAACTGTAAATACATATGTACCCAACATCAGAGTACCTAAATACATAAAGCGATTATTAAACGATCTGAAGGGAGTGTTACACTGTAATATTACAATAGGGGACCTAAATACTTTACTTTCAGCAATGAACACATCATCTAGAAAGAAAACCAATAAGGAAACATTGAACTTAGAGTACACTTTAGACCACATGGGCCTAATATGTCCAAATGAACATATGAGGATACTTCAAAAAGTTTTGAAAATACTCATATTATCTTCCAATTCTCAAAAGAACACAATGCCAAGAACACAATGAGGACAGGAAAATCTCTTCAATAAATGGTGTTGTGAAAATTTGCTAACCATATGTAAGAATGAAACTTTTAAAAATCTTACACCATATACAAAAATCAACTCAAAAAGGATTAAAGAATTAAATGTAGGGTTTGGAGCTGTGGGCCTCAAGCCCCGTCCCTGCCCATAGCCAGGCAAGCAACAGAGCCAGCAGCTGGGGTCTTGAGACAGGAGCCAAGGGCCAGCCCCATCCTCTCCCCACCCCCTGCAACAGCATCTTAGAATGTACTTATTAGCCAGGTGTATTTCTTTGGGATGTGTGCTTTATCTGCTCATGTCCTTCACCAAATTTCTGCTTAGATTCTTCTAATTCACTTTAAGGTTCTTTTTGCTTTAAGGATGTTAATCCTTGAGTGTTAAATTTGTTCCTTATCAAATGACTTTAATTTGTTATGTTTTCCTTTGTTTCTATGTTGAGAAAATAATTTTCTATCCAAACATTAAATAAAAAATAAGAAAAAAATAATTAAATGTAGGACTTGAAACTGTAAAACTATTAGAAGAAAACATAGGGGGAAAGCTGCAAAACTTAGGTTTGGAGAATAAATTTTTGAATATGGCTCAGATGGCACAGGAAAGAAAAGCAAAAATAGACCAATAAGATCGCATCAAACTAAAAAGCTTCTGCACAGTGAAGAAGACAATTGACAAAGTAAAGAGACAATCCACTGAGTGGGAAAAAATATTTGCAAACCATACATCTGATAAGGGGTTGATATGCAAAATTTATAAGAAAGTCAAACAACTCAATAGCAAGAAAACAAATAGCCCAATTAGAAAATGGTCAAAGGGGGCCGGCCTGTGGCTCACTTGGTAGAGTGTGGTGCTGATAACACCAAGTCGAGGGTTAAGATCCCCTTACCGGTCATCTTTAAAAAAAAAAAAAAAAAAAGAAAATGGTCAAAGGACCTGAATAGACATTTTTCAAAAGAAGACATATGCATGGCCAATAGGTATATGAAAAAATGCTCAATATCACTAATCAGTAGGGAAATGAATTTTTGTGGCTTGGTGAACTCTTCTTTGGGTTGAATTTGATTGGATATTATTTTCTTTCCCTAGATTCAGGAAAATTTTGGCCATTGTTTCCTTAAATATGCTCTCTGGCCCATTTTCTCTCTTCGCCTGGAACTCTCGTTTTGTAGAATTACTTTACTTAATGGTGTCCGACAATTCCTGTAGGCCTTCTTTGTTCTTTCAAAATTTATCTTCTCTTCTGACTGGATAATTTCAAATGTCCTATCTTTGAGCTCACTGGTTCTTTCTCCTGCTTGATTATCTGCTGTTGAAGCTTTCTATTCAACATTTTAGTTCAGTTATTATATTCTTTATCTCTAGGATATCATTTTTTATCTCTAGGATATTTACCTTTCTCAAATTTCTTATTTTGTTCATGAATAATTTTCCAAATTTTATTTAATTTTCTATCTTCTTGGAGTTGCTTGAATTTCTTTAAGAAGATTATTCTGGGGGCCTGCCTGTGGCTCACTCAGGAGAGTGCGGTATAATTTAAAGTCAGGTAGTGTTATGCCTCTGGCTTTATTTATTTATTTATTTATTTATATATTTGCTCAGGATTGCTTGAGCTATTTGGGGTCTTTTGTTTTTCCATATGAAAGGCACGATTTTTTTTCCCATTTCTGGGAAGAATGTTATTGGTATTTTGAAAGGGATTGCATTGAATCTGTAGATTGCTTTGGGTAGTATAGATATTTTCACAATGTTAATTCTTCCAATCCAAGAACATGGAATCTTTCCATATTTTTGTGTCTTCTTTAATTTCTTTCAGAAGTGGTTTGTAGTTCTTATTGTAGAGGTCTTTCACCTCCTTGGTTAAATTGATCCCCAGGTATCTTATTTTTTGTGTGACAATTGTAAATGCACTTACTTTCTTTATTTCTCTTTCTGTTAATTCATTATTTGAGTATATAAATGCTACTAATTTGGGGGCATTTATTTTTTATCCTGCAACATTACTGAAGTTATTAACGTGCTCTAGGAGTTTTTTGATAGAGTCTTTAGGTTTTTCTACATATAGTATCATGTCATCTGCAAATAGAGAAAGTTTGACTTCATCTTTTCCAATCTGGATTCCCTTTATTTCTTTCTCTTGCCTGATTTCTCTGGCTAGTATCTCCAGTACCGTGTTAAATAGAAGTGGTGAGAGTGGGCATCCTTGTCTTGTTCCAGTCCTTAAGGGGAAGGCCTTCAATTTTTCCCCATTCAGAATGATACTGGCAGTGGGCTTGTCATAAATGGCTTTTATTGTGTTGAGGTGTTTTCCTTCTATACCTAACTTGTTGAGAGTCTTTATCATGAAGGGATGTTGAATTTTGTCAAATGCTTTTTCAGCATCTATTGAGATAATCATATGGTCTTTGTCCTCAAGTTTGTTGATGTAATGTATCACATTTATTGATTTTCATATGTTGAACCATTCTTGCATTCCTGGAATGAATTCCACTTGATCATAGTGTATAATTTTTTATTATGTTGCTGTATTCAGATTGCTAATATTTTGTAGAGGGTTTTAGCAACTAGACTCATCAAGGATGTTGGCCTATAATTTTTTTTCTTGGTGTGTCTTTATCTGGTTTTGGTATCAGAGTTATGTTGGCCTCATAGAATGAGTTTGGGAGAGTAGTGTCTGTTTCAATTGTTTGGAATAACTTGAGAAGAATTGGTATTACCTCTTCTTTAAAAGTTTGATAGAACTGAGCTGTAAAGCCATCCAGACCCAGACTTTTTTTGTTGGAAGATTGCTAATTACCACTTCAATCTCCTTGCTTGTTATTGGCCTGTTCAGGTTTTCTCTCTTCGTGGTTCAGTCTTGGTAATTTATATGTGTCTAGAAACTTATCCGTGTCTTCCAGATTTTCGAATTTGTTATCATACAGTTGTTTATAATAGTCTAATGATTATTTGTATTTCTGTGGTATCAATTGTAATGTCTCCCATTTCATTTCTAATTTTTGTTATTTGGGTCTTCTCTCTCTCTCTCTCTCTGGTTAATCTAGCTAATGGTGTGTCTATTTTTTTTATCTTCTCGAAAAACCAACTTTTAGTTTTGTTGATCTTTTCTATTGTTTTTTGGGTCTCTATTTCATTTAGTTCTGCTCTGATCTTAATTATTTCTTTTCATCTACTACCTTTAGGTTTGTATTGTTCTTGTTTTTCAAGTTCTTTGAGGCATAGTGTTAGGTCATTTATTTGAAGTCTTTCTATTCTTTTAATATAAGCACTTACTGCAATAAATTTTCCTCTTAGTACCGCTTTTGCAGTATCCCACAGGTTTTAGTATGATGCATCTTTATTTTCATTAGTTTCTAGAAATTTTTTGATTTCCTGTTTAATTTTTTCTTGGACCCATGGGTCATTCAGGAGCCTATTATTTAGTTTCCATGTATTTGTATAGCTTTCAGCACTTTGCATATTGTTTATTTCCAGTTTTAGTCCATTGTGGTCTGAAAAGATAGATGGAATGATTTCAGTTTTTTTAATTTGCTGAGACTAGACTTGTGACCTAATATGTGGTCTATCCTGGAGAAAGTACCATGAACTGATGAGAAGAAAGTGTATTCTTTAGCTGTTGGGTGAAATGTTCTATATATATCTTCCATGTCCAGTTGGTCTATGGTGCATATTAAATCCTGTGTCACTTTGTTGACTTGTTGCCTGAAAGACCTGTCCCATACTGAGAGAGGGGTGTTCAGATCACCCACTATTAATGTATTAGGTCTGATCTCTTTCTTTAGGTCTAAGAGTGTTTGCTTTATATATCTGGGTGCTCCAGTATTGGGTGCATACATGTTTATGATTGTTATGTTTTCTAGCTGGATAGATCCCTTTATCACTAAATAGTGGCCTTGTTTGTCTCTTTTTATGTTTTTTTTTTTGTTTGTTTAAAGTCTATTTTGCCTGATATAAGAATAACTACTCCTGTTCGTTTTTGGTTTCCATTTGCATAGTATGTCTTTTTCCATCTCTTCACTTTTAGTCTATGTGTATCTGTACAGGTGAGGTGGGTGTCTTGAAGACAGCATATACTTGGGTCTAGATTTTTAATCCAATCAGTCAGTCTTTGTCTTTTGAATAGGGAGTTAAGTCCATTCACATTTAGGGTAGTTATTGACAAGTGTTGCTTTATTCCTGTCATTTAATTGTTTCTTGTTTAGATGGCTTAAATATCTTTTGATCATTATTTCCCCTTTTATTTCTCTTCTTTAATGTTAGTTAGGAATTTAAGGTGGAATGAGTTAGCTTCTTTGTCTTTATTGCTGGCATTTTTGTTTTAACTGTGGGTTTTGCTCTTTTTAGTGTATTTGTGATAGTGGTCACCATTATTCAGATTCTAGATGAATGACTCCCTTGAGAATTTCTTGCAGAGCTAGTCATGTGGTGGTGAACTCCCACAACTTTTATTTTTCTGGTAAATACACTATTTCTCCCTCATTTCCAAAGGAGAGCCTTGCTGGGTAAAGACTTCTTGGCTGGCAATTTTTTTCTTTTAGTATTTGGAATATAACATTACACTTTCTTCTAGCCTGTAGGGTTTTGGTTCAGAAGTCTGCTGTTATTTTGATGGGGGTTCCCATATATGTGACCTGATGCTTTTCTCTTGCTGCTTGTAGAATTCTCTCTTTATCTTGAGCTTTGCAAATTTAACTATAATATGTCTTGGGAACGATCTTTTTTGACTGAATTTGTTTGGGGATCTTTGAGCTTCCTGGATCTGAAGGTCTTTATCTCGCTCTACACCTGGGAAGTTCTCTATTACTATTTCCTTGAATAGGTTTTCAATACCTTTTCCTTTCTCCTCTCCTTCAGGAATACCCACAATTCAGATGTTAGAGTGCTTGAGGTTGTCTGCTATCTCTCTTAGATTTTCTTTATTATTTTTAATTCTTTTTTCCTTTTTTTGTCTGCCTGAGCTATTTCAAAAAGACCATCTTCAAACTCTGAAATTCTTTCTTCTGCTTTCTCTACCCTTGTGCTCAAGCTCTCAGTTGTGTTTTATTTCATTGAGTGAGTCATTTCTAGAAGTTCTGCTACACTCTTTTAGATTAATCTCTTTGTAGATTTCCTCCTTCATATTCTGGACATTTTTTCTTGTTTCATCGTGTTCTCTGATTGAGTCTTCCTTTATTTCTTCATGTTTTCTTAAGATCCTTGCTCGAAATTCTTTTTCAGACATTTCAAGGGTTCCCTGTTCCGTGGAGTATGACTTTGGAGCATTACTATATTCTTTTGGTGGTGTCATTTCTTCTTATTTGTTTGTACTCCTAGTATTTTTTCATTTACGCTTGGTCATTTAGTATCAGGTTTGCTTCTTCTATTACACAGAGGTTGGCTGTGGAGTGGCCCTAGTTGCTACTGTGGTGGTGAATTGTCTTTGCTTGACAGTAGGTGTGGTGGTTATGTTGAACCACCTTGGGTCCTCTTCCAGAATCTGTGGTCCTAGAATGAGCCCCTAGTACCACATGGTTCTGCTGGGCTCACCTCAGCGTGGGCCAGGCATGCTGCCTGCCGCTCCCCTTTGGGTCCAGGGAATGGGAAGAGTCCCTATATTTATTTATTTAGACTAGATTATTGTCTCACAAAGATTAAAATTCTAAAGGTGCAAAATCATATGCCGTAAAGACTCTTTCCTACCCCATATTTCAGCAATCTGATTCTTTTCTCTGAGGCAGTGTTACTGTTTTTTTGTGTTTTATTCTAGAAATTTTACTTAAAGACATGCATGTGTATACACATACAAACACTTCTTCTTTTACAAATATATATGTAAAATGTAATATTGTGTAATATTGCATATGTTATATAATACAGTATAACTATATGATTATATAACATAACACGTAGTCCACATAACATGTAAATAATTAAGATATACAATTGTACAGTGTGTGATATAACATGTTACATAATGTATACATGTATGTATGTGCATATATATATACACATACATGTGTATATGTATACATTATACACACTGTTCTGTACCTTGCTTTTTTCAGTGAATTATAGAATTTAGAGAGAATTCTACAAACACATAAAAAGCAATCCCATTCTGTTTCTTCCTTGCATTCTTCCATTGTTTATTCAACCTTTCCTCTATTGATGGATATTTGGACTGTGCAATTTTATTTCTACTGTAAACAAATCTACACTAGACCATCTTGTCTGTCATTTCACATATGTGCAAATATATCCATAAGATGAAATCCTGTCAGTAGAATTGCTCAAATGGTATTTTTATTTATTTATTTATTTATTTTTTTATAAAATTTTTATTTTGTCAATATACTATGTATATGATTATTATGGCCCATCACCGACATCTCCCGCCCTCCTCCCTCTCTCCCCTCCNCGAACCCTCGGGTGGGAGCACCGCCGCACTTCCCAAGCGGCGCACTTATCCAGTGCGCCACTGGGCCGGCCCAGGAAATGAAAATTAACACAATTAGATATCACCTCACACCTGTTAAATGACTTTTATCAAAAAGATGAAAGATAAGCATTAGGAAGGATGCAGAGAAAAGTGACTCTCATACATTGTTGCTGAAAATGTAAGTGAGTACATCCACTATGGAAAACAGTATGAAGGTTCCTCAAAAAACTAAAAACAAAACTACCATATTTTCCAGCAATCCTATTTCTGAACATATAACCAATGGAATGGAAATCCATATGTCAAGGGGATATCTGTTTTCTCATGTTTGTCATAGATTATTCACAAAAACTAACATATAGAATCAACCTGTGTCCATCAACAGATAAATGGATAAAGAAAACGTGGTATATACATACAATGGAATACCTTAAAAAAGAAGAAAATCCTGTGATTTGTGACAACATGGACAAACCTGGAGGACATTACACTAAGTGAAATAAGCCAGGCACAGAAAGACAAATACTGCATGGTCTTACTCATATGTGAAATCTAAAGAAGTTGATTTCATAGAAGTAGAGAGTAACCAAATGATGGTTACCACAGGTTGGTGGTAGGATGGGGAAGGAATGAGGAGTTGTCAGTCAATGAGTACAAAGTGTCAATTAGGAGGAATAAGTTTTGCACAGCAGGGTGACTATAGTCAATAAAAATGTATTATACATTTCAAAATAACTAAGAGAGTAAGTTTTAATGTCTCTGCATCCTCTCCCTCCCATGAGGCCACAGGGGAAGTTGTGAGGAGCTTTGCTGTCTGGGAAATGGGTTTTTGCACACTGAAGTGATTTCTTTCTTTTTTGTTTTTTTGCGAGTGATCAAGGCACACTTATGCCCTGCCAGCTCTAAGTAACTTCAAAGGAAGGGTGCTGTTGCAGCTTTACTGTCTTTAGGCAACTTCTCCATGTGCTGGTAGCTGCTCCATGAGCAGCTAGGGCTGGGTCTGATAGAGGCATTCCTTTCTCCTGCTCACCACAGCTTTTTCACACCTTCGTGGACTCAGCGGGTCTCTCCTCCTCTTCCCCCAAGTTCCAATGATTAAAGAATGGCAGTTTTATGTTTTAATAGTTGTAAGTTGTCTGTTTATGGAGTGGGGCAACATTGGGATTGTCTATTCCACCATCTTGGTGGTGTTACTCCTGCACTTTGGACATATTATCCCACTCTCTCTTGGCCTGCAGAGTTTCTGCTGAATAATCCTCTTATAGTCATATTAAGGCTCTCTTGAATGTGATGCATTTTATATCTCTTGCTGCTCTCATTATTCTTTGTTTCTGATTTTTGTTAACTTGATTATGTTGTGGCTTGGTGAACTCTTCTTTGGGTTGAATTTGATTGGATATTATTTTCTTTCCCTAGATTCAGGAAAATTTTGGCCATTGTTTCCTTAAATATGCTCTCTGGCCCATTTTCTCTCTTCGCCTGGAACTCTCGTTTTGTAGAATTACTTTACTTAATGGTGTCCGACAATTCCTGTAGGCCTTCTTTGTTCTTTCAAAATTTATCTTCTCTTCTGACTGGATAATTTCAAATGTCCTATCTTTGAGCTCACTGGTTCTTTCTCCTGCTTGATTATCTGCTGTTGAAGCTTTCTATTCAACATTTTAGTTCAGTTATTATATTCTTTATCTCTAGGATATCATTTTTTATCTCTAGGATATTTACCTTTCTCAAATTTCTTATTTTGTTCATGAATAATTTTCCAAATTTTATTTAATTTTCTATCTTCTTGGAGTTGCTTGAATTTCTTTAAGAAGATTATTCTGGGGGCCTGCCTGTGGCTCACTCAGGAGAGTGCGGTATAATTTAAAGTCAGGTAGTGTTATGCCTCTGGCTTTATTTATTTATTTATTTATTTATTTATTTATATATTTGCTCAGGATTGCTTGAGCTATTTGGGGTCTTTTGTTTTTCCATATGAAAGGCACGATTTTTTTTTCCCATTTCTGGGAAGAATGTTATTGGTATTTTGAAAGGGATTGCATTGAATCT
>NW_007737429.1:51096-53164 GCF_000696425.1 Galeopterus variegatus | reverse complement strand
GGCCCCGTGGCGCACTCGGGAGAGTGCAGTGCTGGGAGCGCAGCGAAGCTCCCACCGCGGGTCCGGATCCTATATAGGAATGGCCGGTGCACTCACTGACTGAGCGCGGTGCGGGCGAAACCACACCAAGGGTTGCGATCCCCTTACCAGTCACGAAAAGGACACACACACAAAAAAAGAAATGTATCAACATTTGGAAGAACCATATAATTTGGTGAACCAGTATTTTACCAATGACCAATGCATTATGTTATAAAATCATTCATGGATAAAAGATCTATTTATTACTCAAGATAGACCAATCGATTTTAACGTAACAGATTACAAAATCTCCATTAACTTGGTTTGGTTCTTCTTTGCAACTAATCTTTAAGAGGCTAAACCTTATTGAGTTTTGGTGTCATATTAAAGATTACCCACAATGATTTAAAACAAGCTGTTAAAATACTCCTACCTTTTCCAACTACATACCTCTGTGAGGCCAGATTTTCTTTATATACTTGAGCCCAACAATAGATCACAACATATCGAANACTCTTGCAATGTGCTGGCATTTGTAAAAGTAATGGTGGGCAAAACTCTCGGTGCCTCAGCATACAAGTGTACTTCAAAAAGTTCACAGAAAAATAAAGTTAAAAGATAATATGATCTTTCCATGAACTTTTTGTAGCATCCTTATAAATGAACACAGTGCACCAGACTGTACTAGTAGTCATTGTACTGTTTACCACACCACATTTGCAGTAAGAATATCTTCGATGAAACAGTATAAAATATTAACTTTGTTAAATTTCAATTCTTGAGATTTATTTACAGCATGGGGCATAAATGTGATGGATGTCTTGAGGAAAATTATTTGTGTGATCATTAGAGTTGCAAGCTGGAGGGGCCACTTTTTTCATGGAACACCATTTTTTAGTTGAAGGAATGACTGGCAGGCAAACTATAGCTATTCAGACTTGGATACTTGACATCTACTTCCTTGAAAAGGAACAAAACGAGACCATCATTCCAAGCAAAACAACTGACAGTATTTTTTGACAATGATAAAACAGGAGACATCCAAAAAATTTATGATTTTGAAAAATTTGTAACTAAGAAATATAATTGTTTGATGTTGGATAATGAAATGTATCAACATTTGGGCCGGCCCCGTGGCGCACTCGGGAGAGTGCAGTGCTGGGAGCGCAGCGAAGCTCCCACCGCGGGNATAATAATTGCCAGAAGAGAGGCTGATAAACCATCACAGTCTAGTCTTCATTACTAAGTCTTGCTGTTCTGACTCACCAATCTCTTTAGCTGGGCATAAATGTCTGTCAGAGTTTATCCAAGAGGAGACCTAGCACCATAAAACTGCTCATTCTGACCTTTTCTTCAGTGTACTTCAAACAATCCCTTTAAATAGCATTTGATCTCTTTTTGGTAAAGTTCCCCAAGCCAAATAAAAATACAACTATGCTAATTTTACAAAAGGCATTTTTAGTCATTACTTAGTCTTCACAATTATTTTAGAAAACAAAACATGTGTCTTGGTTACAAGAAACAGCTGCTGCCTGAAAAGGGGGAGCACAATGCTGCTTTGTGCTTTGGGCATCAGATCAAGGATTCTATTTTTATCCCAACAACTTTCCTCATTAGAGTAAAAGGAAATGATGAAAACCATTGTATAATAAATAATAATTTTTTCCATTACTTTTTTATTGGTCTGCTGGTAGATTTTCAGCAAAAATTTATTTGACCAATGCTATACATATTTTTTCTTTTTTAAATGATGCTTTTGATAGGGATTTCTTCTGATGTACTATATCAGGTCTTTGTGAGGGACAGGAAATTTAGCAAGGTTATGGGAGAGCCATCTATAACCTAAGACAGGTTAAAAATATTCTTTCCACCCTCTAAAGCAGTGGTTCTCAAGTTGTGGTCTATGAACCCCTGTGGTTCCTTGACACCCTTTTAGGCATTTGCAAGGTCAAAACTATTTTCATAACAATGCTAAAACATTACTTCACTCTTGCAATGTGCTGGCATTTGTAAAAGTAATGGTGGGCAAAACTCTCGGTGCCTCAGC
>NW_007737429.1:28820-49778 GCF_000696425.1 Galeopterus variegatus | reverse complement strand
TGTTGCCCCCGTACTGGACCGGGGACCGGCAACGGGATTGCAACCCTCGGTGTTGCTCCAGTGCCTCGCTCAGCCAGTGACCTATCCAGTGCGCCACCGGGCCGGCCCAGACCAATCGATTTTAACGTAACAGATTGCAAAATCTCCATTAACTTGGTTTGGTTCTTCTTTGCAACTAATCTTTAAGAGGCTAAACCGTATTGAGTTTGGGTGTCATATTAAAGATTACCCACAATGATTTAAAACAAGCTGTTAAAATACTCCTACCTTTTCCAACTACATACCTCTGTGAGGCCAGATTTTCTTTATATACTTGAGCCCAACAATAGATCACAACATATCGAATAGAGAAGCAAACATAAGATTCAACTGCTTTCTGTTATGCTAGACATTGAAAAATTAGCCAGAAATGTAAAATAATGCCAATCTTGTCACTACTTTTTTGTTTTGAAAAATATGGTTATTTTTTATAAAAATATGTTACTTATATCACTTATTTTTTATTAATGAGTTATTACTGTTATTTTTAATTGAATTAAAAATATATTCTTTAAAAATGTCTCGTATAAGTTTCTAATATAGTAAATATAAAATGATATATTCTACAAAAACAGAAGATCTTTGGGGTCCTCAATAAATTTTAAGGGCATGAAGGGGCCATATGGCCCAAACATGTGAGAACTGCTTTTTTAGAGTATTATATGGGAACAACCAGGAGTGAAAATAAAAACAAAACAAAACAATAGAGAAAATTGGGAGGGATTATCATCTAGTGATATGTCAAGATTGTGTAAACAACTGGAACATTGATTAGGAAGTCATTTTGGCTTTTGTGTTGGGAGTTACTGATATCTTGCTAAGATATTATTCAGATTGCAGTGATACTAGTGTATAATTCAGAAAAAAAAAAGATGAGCCAATGTAGCACAGTATGATATTGTGGAAGTTGGAGTCTGAGAGCCTGAATTTGAATCCCCCTTAACCACATGCTATTTGTGTTATCACTGGACAAATTATCTTATGTTTCCATGTCTCAAGTTTCTTTATTTGTAAAAATAGGAATAAAAATTTTACTTAAGTAACTGCTTAGCTGAGTGAACAGTTGCATGGACTGAGTGAGATAATAAATAACTAGAAGTGTGACAACATCACAGTCATCATTTGTGACATGTTTTCCATCATCCTGTTCCTTCCTGTCCCATTCCCTTTCACACTCTGTGTTCCCCTGCCTGCTCTCAGTGTCTACTATTTTAATCACTTAATTGATAAAAATGACCCCTGCCTTTTTTTTTTTGTTGCTGAAACATTTCTTCTCTAATGTGCTCTAAACATCATGTAATTATACCACAGGAAGTTTTCAGTATGCCAGTAACTAATGCTTCAGATAAACAAACCTGGGAATTTCCAACATGCTGATTCCAATAAAACAACACAATGTAAAATATGTCCAAGGAAAACACCTCAACTTTATAAGCAGGGAGACCATGTGTAATACTTAAACCTTTAATTTTTTTTTTTTTTTTTTGTCTTTTTGTCTTTTTTTCCGTGTCTGGCAACGGATCGCAACCCTCAGTGTTGCTCCTGTGCCTCGCTCAGCCAGTGAGCGGGAACCGGTCTGTATGTGGGATCCGAACCCTCGGGCGGGAGCGCCGCCGCGCTTCCCAAGCGGTGCACTATCCAGTGCGCCACCGGGCCGGCCCAAAACCTTTAATTTTTTAATGTTCATAAATCTTTACAAATAGACTAGGGCCTTGAGACATTTTTTTTGGGTTAGGGAATTTTTGGAAACCATCCAGGATTTATAATACCAGAAGAGGAAAATTTTTCAACAGGGGCGAGAGTGAAAAGATTAACATAACAAATAGGGATTTTGTAATGAAGGTTTTTCATGTTAGGGTTGACATTAAACTTGGTACAAGTACATGTTTACCATTTTTCTGTCTTTACTCCTGTGTTCTTTTGGCAGGCGGTTAGAGGAATTAAATGTCCTGATTGGAAGAAACGAAACACATTGCCTTATTTTATACCAGAGGAGATATCAGGAGAGAAAATAATCAGAGGAAAAGATCATCATAAAATTGACCTTTTGACATCAGTCTGTCAATTTTTCTTGCTTCACAAAACTTGTCCCAAACCAACCTTCCGTGCACAAAAATCTTCTGCTACTTCACAGGAAAGAGGGAAGAATGACATTCTAAGCATTGTGGTTGACCTTTTGACATCAGTCTGTCAATTTTTCTTGCTTCACAAAACTTGTCCCAAACCAACCTTCCATGCACAAAAATCTTCTGCTACTTCACAGGAAAGAGGGAAGAATGACATTCTAAGCATTGTGGGGAGAACAGATGTGACTTCAGAGATTCAGGGTAAGATCCACAGCAGCTCATTCCGTAGATAGGTTGTACTCACGCCCGTTCATTCCCATAAAGGCGAAAGGAGTCCTTAATGAAGCATGCCAGCTGCACAGACATTGTTGGCTAAGCGTAGATGGAGTGGAACATTATTATTGTATGCTATTAATATATCAGAAGGTATAGATAGGCCTTTTAAAAAGAATTCTGTGCACCCAACACATTGTTCTCTCAAGTGAACATTCTCTTAGCTGCTAGATCACTCCTAGATTTCTAAGGAGGAAAACAGGAAAATTGATATTCCAGTGTCACCTCAAAGTTACTATATTAAGTTATATCTGAATTCTGGAGGATTAACATTCTTGCTTTTGGTTGAACAGCAGTTTAGTTAATCTTCCTACTGTCTAGTTGATGAAAGAATGAGACTAAAATTGTATGGGATTTATTATACAACCTTTTCTCAAAAGATCCTAAAATATTTGCTGTTAACTAATTATTCTGCAGAAGTACAGGATTTTGGATTCCTTTTGCTTAAACATTGCTCTCCACTTTCATTTCTCTATTTCAGTTCCCACCTCTCATCAGCTTCTTTTTCCTTTTTTGTATATTTTGGTTTTTTGTTCACTTCTCTACCCTCCTTTCATACTCATTATTTATACTTTTCCAATTTTGCCCTCTATTTTTATATCCTAAATGCTGGCCAAATTTCTTCTTTCTTTACCTCTTATCTACTATTAAGAAAGTATTTAGAGGTAATTAGTTTAGATACAGAATTGCATTACAAATGCAATTTAGAATGTTCTCTTCTAAATTACAAACGAGAAAGACATATTTTAGTTTTGGAAAAATATGAGAAAAAGTTTTATTTGAGTGCCAATAGAAGAAAATTTCTTTCAGAATATGAATAAAGGTGACCTAATTTTCTAACACCTCCTAATAGTATAAGTATTTGAATGTTGATACTCATTTTATATTTAAGAGTTTAATAAGCAAATAATCAAAAATGTAGTCAGAAAGTATTTATATTACTAGCAACTAATGAGTACTATATTCAATAAATATTTGAACTGAACTGAATTGTTTGTTGAAGTAAGAAAAGAAATTCCACGCTGGCGGTCCTCAAGTATACTCCTACATCAGAGCTCTAGTTCAAGGTTCAAATGCAGATACTTAAGCTCAAATGGAATGATTAATGGCTCTCATTGCATAAATAATCTAGGAATGCCCAATTATTACTTTGGGTACATGCCTAAAAACCTATGAAGGTAATGACCTGAAAAGGCTATATTGTAATTTTCTTTCTTGGTTATTGTTTATATGTTACATCAGATAAATTAAAGGACATGTTCTTGGTTATGATTTTCTGATGAAAAAACATTAGAATGTAACATTCAATTTTATCTCCCTGTTAATGCGAAGCTCCCTGAAATTTTTTTAGTAAATTTTTAAAAAACTCCATGTTCTCAGGGCATTTCTACTGTAGTATGGAATTATAGCAAGTTCTTTGTCACTGAAAATAATGGGCTGAGATAGAAGTTTTTATAGAACAGCACAGGTATTTACATTTGCAGTGTATGCATGGTATCAGAAAGGGTTCTATCAGAGAAGCGAAACTAGTAGGAGATATATACTCAGATACTTGTTGTAAGGGATTGGCTTACCTGATTGTGGGGCTGGCTAGGCAAGTCCAATATCCATGCGGCAGGCTGTCAGGAAGAACAGGCCAGGTCCACACTTTCAGGTAGAATTTCCTTTTCTTTAGGAAAGCCTCAGTTCTACTTTTATGGACTTTCAACTGATTGAATCAGGCCTGCCCAGATTATTTAGGATTATCTCCCTTACTTAAAGTCAACTGATTACGGACTTTAATCACATCCACAAATCACTTCACAGCAACAGCTAGATTATTTGATTTAGTAACTGAGGATCGTAGCCTCACTGAGCTGACACATCAAAAGACCATTATAACCAGGAACGCTCGTTTACTTTTGATGATTTTTCTCTTCCCTTGTTTAGTGCCTTTTAGTGTTTGGGTTAGTGTTGTTGTTTTGCCTTTCTATAGTTCTATACTGTGTTGACTTAAAACACGGGTCTTTTTCCTCCAGAGAAGCTTATTTTTTTCCCAACTAAGGACTGTTGAAAGCCTGCAGACTCTACTCATAATACTATATTTCAGCTAGATCACATGATCATTAGCTCAGAACATTATTAAGTCCCTGCTGCAGTCTTTTGTCCTGTTATGCACTTTTCAAGTTGCACTGAATAGAGAATCACTTCCTTCCTAAGCCTTATAATCTAAGGAAAAAAGTGAGTGTAGATAGATACCTAAATTAATAAATAAATGAAAGTTATCTCATGTTTTAACAAAGGGCCTTATGCATACACTTGAAGAATAAATGAAAAAAGACTTGCATCTATTGTATGTTCCTAGGAGGCATCTTGAGTTTACATTGTAAGTGACCATCTAAAATCAATCAGTTCTCAACCTTTAGTGAATATTCATAATGTATAAAACTCAGCTCGAGACATTTGGGAATTTACAGATTAACTGGGAGAGATTGATCATATTCAATTGAAAGATGAATAAGAATGAATTCAAAGATACATGCAAACAAATTCAAGTACAGTATGAGGTTGTATTTGAAACTCTGTGGTAAGAGTTGAATAATGTAATACTAAGTAAACAGACCCAGAAGCTTTTTGTTTGTTTGTTTTCATCTATAAAGCATGTTATCTTTGTAGCAATCTTGGAGGGCATTTAATCATAAGCATTATTGTGTCTATTAGTGGTGAGAACCATCCAAGGGCAGAAGCTCAAGATAACCACCCATAATCAGTGCCAGCTAATCACATACAAAAATCAGGGCAACAATCTTCTTTACCAGTAACATTTGTACAATGGTTTATTTGAACTCCGTGTGCCTCATGGCTATTCCCAACCTCACCATGGACCAAAATTGAGACGTTTTTAGTCAGCAATTACTCAGTGGATGCTATGGTTTATTTCCATTCAGATAAGCATTGTTCTTATTAAGCAATTACTAAGGTCCAATGCTTCACAAACTACACTCTGTTTCATGTTTAATTTGCTTGCAACACACACACACACACAAATATGTACAGGCTTATACACACATACACACATGCCTCAGCTATTCATGTTTCTTTCTCTGTGTCTTCTACATATCTTCCCCATATTTCCTGTATCTTCTCCCTTCTTCAGGACTCTGCTGAAAACTCATTTCTGCCATGAAGTATTTACTATGAAATTTGTGTATACTCTTGATCTATTTTATGCTGTGTTGTATTAGGCTGTTTTGGGCTTTATATTTGGTATTAATTCTAGTTTGTATTTTTGCTTCATTCATATAAATATAGCTATGTGTCTTCTTTCTCTGATAAAAATGCTTAATAAATGTTTTTAGTGATGATAATGTTTTGCCATCTATTCCATGCCCAAATTACTACTGTATATACAGGGAAACCATTATAACTTTTATTATAAAATTAAGATTGTTAGCTTATGTATTGCTTGTGTGTGTATTTAGCCATCACTATCTTTTGGAAGGGACTAGATTTCCTGTGTACTTGCTAATGCAGATTATAAAATTAAAGTATTAAAATAAAGACAGCCACAATGATTAATACCAGTTTCTATACATGGAGGAAAATGGGAACTTTCTGTGGTGTTAGAAATATTTTATTTGTTTAGAGTGTGGGTTACATATATGTATATTATTGTCAAAACTCATCAAACATTACATTTGGATTTTTGTATTTCATTACATGTAAATTACACTTTAGTAAAAACTTGCAAATGTGAAAGAGTGAGATACTGTAAAAGTTATACTAAATAGGAAAGGAGGAAAATCCTATGCAAATATGTATTGGTGAGCCATTCCCAACCTTGCCATGGGCCATATTTAGAGAACATTGGAAAGGAATTTTTAGATTAAAGTGATATAGTTTTTTAGTTTTCAGTCTCCTGTGATAGCAAGGTTTTTGCTTTACTCTAAATTTTCCTTTGCTTTTGTCAAAAGAAATATCAAGAGAAGCTCTCTGTGTACAGGAAATGTATCCAGGATATGATGGAAGACCGAAAACTGGGTCCACTGATTTTGAGTTTAGGAGTATGTTTATTTCATACACAATATTTCTGAGAAGTATGATATTTACTTGGCTGCATATAAAATCTAGTAAAATAGGCATTTACAATCAGCAAGTATCTTTGCAAATATGGTTTTCTTAAATTTGAAAATATTTTTATTAACATACAAAACGGGCAGAAAAATGTTTGCCAGGAACACTTATACCTAGAAGACTTCACCTATCTTTCCCCTTTTGCCCAGAATACTTTCTCACTTTTACTTCTGGAAAACTCTTAAAGACACAGAAAATATTATTATTTTTGTGAATATCCTAGATTTTTCCTGAGGTAGTCACATCTTCTTTGCTTCCAAAGAATTCACTCATCTGACTAACAGCAGACATGCCATATTGCAGTGTTATTATCTTGGCCACATTTGCTTCCTCAATTAAACAAATTTCTTACCTTTTGTGTTACTATAAGTCTGTATATTATGCTTGGCATAGAACATATGCTTTAAAATATTTGTTGAATAAATGAATTATTTGATTGAAAAAACCTATTAAGAGTGATTTTTACGCTGTTTCCATCAACCAGCACTGACAAAAATAGAATCCCTCAAAATGATAAATCTTTGTGATAGAGCTTGACATAAGATTGAAAAAACCTATTAAGAGTGATTTTTACACTGTTTCCATCAGCCAGCACTGACAAAAATAGAATCCCTCAAAATGATAAATCTTTGTGATAGAGCTTGACATAAAAGGAGAAACTACATGTTTGGCTCTTGGGTCAAATTATGAAAGAGCTACTGATTGATAATTCAGTTCAAACACATTTATTTCTCATGGTATAAATATACCCTCTAAAAATATTTCATCTTGTTTCCCTGCCATTCTCCCTGAACTCTGCTTTAAATCACCGAACTGAATTCAGCAGGCTCCTGTTTTTGCCAGATGCTTAGCCTGCTCTTCTCTGCTTAGGAACCTGCCATCTACTCTTAAAGACTAAATTCAGATGACTTCTCTTTCCATAAATCCTTAGTAGTCCTCCCCGGAACCATTATCTTCCTCTACTATGCATCTTCCTATCTATGAATCTTCTATCTATGCATCTTTCTTACTGTAATCTATGCATCTTTCTTTATTATCCAGCAGTACTTAAAGGTATTTCTATTACAGCCTTGTCACTTTGTGTTTATTTATTTGTTACTACTATCAGATGGTGAGTTTTTCAGGGTTTAACAAGTATGTGCTGCCCTTTGAAAACAGGAGTCAATGAGCACTCTTTTCTACTTTCAATATGCAAGATGAATAACCAGGTCGTAAAATTCAAGCCTTCTCAAAAGTGTATGAGCCTAAAAATAAGCAGCAAATGAAACTTGGATATGATTATATAAACTAATCTTGATTACTTTATGAATTATAAGACCTCGTCCAATTTATTGCTGTATCTCCAGGACAGCGCTTGACATATAGCAGAAATCAATAAATAGTCATTGAATTAATAAATGGATGTATATTATGGGGGTTATATCTGAAATTATTAAGGTTGATTTGTTTCATGATCCTGTTTGACATATTCCCATGATGAGCTAATGAGTATAATATCTATGTGACTGTCACTTCTACCACTAACCTGAAAATTTCACAAAGGCAGTGATTATGCTTAGCTAACCATTAGCTACCCAGTACTTATAGGTGTTCATTAAGTATTTGATCAATATAGTTAAATGCTGAACTCCTAGGCATTTGTGGAATAGGGTTATAATTTGGTGAAAAGGAAAAAATTCCTACTTATATTTTTCATTCTAGTTATCTAAATTATTGCCCTAATAATGATTGAATTAATTTGATCCTATTAAGTGATTCATTTGCTATGGTGAGGCAGGGATAATAAAACTTTTAATCCAATGTCTTAGTATTCACATAATGAAATAAAGCATAATATTTATAGGTGTAATCTATAAAAATGAATGTTTAAAAATTTTACAAGTTGGAAAGTAATTTAATTTATTTAGGAAGAAAATAGATGTGTACAGCCCAATATAGCACTTAATACATTCTTATGACTGAGTTAAAGAAAGCCATTTACTCAATTGTAAACATTTATGTTCAGAGTCGCAAAGAACTCTCTCTCTCTTTTTGGCAAACAGCAGCTAAAAAAAAAATCAGAAATGTTAACTTTATCACTAATGTTTTGGACTTTCCTCTAATTTAGATGTCATGGATAAGTGTTATCTACAAATTTTATAGTTATATATCTTTTCAAAAAATTTCTCTTGTCAATTCTGACTTTCAATGAAATATAAATAAATTTCTATTCTGATATCTCTCTGCATGTATGGAAGAAAAAAAAGCATTATATGGTTGTATCTTGTAAGTTCAGGAAGCAGAAATACATTGAAGATAATTTAATATATTTGCCACCATGTAACTTTGGAACTGTTGGAATGATTAAATCTGTTGGATTTAAAGAAATGAAATTCACCTTTAAAAAGTGAAGTTTAATTCTTCACAAAAAGGTCAAGAGAAGTCAGCCTTTTTTTTTTTTTTTTTTTTTTTTTTTGTCTTGGGAAGTCAGCTTTTGATTCTGCGGATCCTGGATGCTGAGAGTAGAATATAGAGAGTTGGGATGGTTTTAGCTTATCTATTGTCAAGAGGCATAAAATTCATTTAGGTTGAATAAATTCATCTCTCTATGTTTCATAATGTATACATTACTGTAGATCAGCACTGTCCAATACGACATCCTGTGACGACGGAAATGTATGTCTGAGCTGTCTATTATGTTAGTCAATAGCTTTACATGACATTGAATGCTTGATAGGTTGCTAGCATGACTGAGGAACTAAATTTTTAACTTTATTTTTTATTAATTTAAATTTAAATAATGACATGCGACTAGTGGCTACCATATCGGGCAGCACAGCTCTAGATAGCCCATTACTCATATTAAGAAAAATGCTTACTGCATATGGGCTGTGCATCTACTAGAAGGTAGTAATAGCAATAAACAGATAATTTACTCAAATAGTACCTTTCTTATTTCTACAGTCATGAATAAAGGATTTAGAAAAAGTGAAAATTGCCATACCATAAAGAAATCAAATGGGATTTCTTATTATTTACTAGAATACAGGATGGTGAGGAAAACTGTAAGAAATAATAAAATGTGCCGAGTATTTCAATTTGCTTTAAAGGGATTGAAGACCCTCATGAATAAAAAGCTGTTATTTTTACTTCACAGGAATATGGTGAGGCAGGGGAGTGCCAACTTGAAAGCGTCCATCCTTGGGGCACCAAACTTGCAACAAGTCTAACTGTTCATTTTTCAATTGTAAGCTGTGATCATTCAAGGTGACACATGGAAGCATAGTAGAGAAACAACTATTTCTTACTTTCCATGCCTTTGAGCCTTTCATATCTTTTTCATTCTATGAGATAAACAATGTGAAAGCACCAGCAACTCATAAATTGGTTATATGATTTCATGTTAAAACTCTTAGCAAATCAGAAAATTAGTTGGTCCAGACCTTGAGTTAGGTGCCTAGATTAACCAGTTAGCTCAGAAGAAAAGCAAAAGAAAAACTCAAACTCTGTCCTGCAAATGTATTACTGATCAGAATCAGAACATAAGTGAGTGTGGAGAGGGTTTAGGGAAATGATGCTCACCTTTTGGAAAAGTGACCCAGAGTGTGTAACACTATCTTATGGAAAATGGCATTGTTATGGGAGTACAGTTCATATGGAAATGCAAGTTAAGAAAATTTCACGTGCCATGAAGACAAAGATATTTACTTATTCTTTATCACTCAAACTATATGTTTAACATTTTAGTCCTTACAGATGCCTTTTGAATGAGGGTAATTGGGGGTTTTGGCTGATTATGAACGTGTGTTGAGAGGAACAACATGAACATAGATTGAATCGGGGTTATACAGCACAGGTAATACTAGTCCTTGCCAGCCACTATTTGTAAGCTTTGCACAACATTGGGCAAATAAAGAAACTTCCCATTTCTTTATCTGTAAATGAGGATTGTATTAGTACCTACCTCACAGAGTTCTTAAGACAATAGGTGAGTTAATACGTGTAAAGTGCTTCCAACAGTAGCACACAGTAAGCTCTCAACAGATATGTATTAATATCGTTATTATTTCTCCTACCTCTTTACATTTGGTGACTATGTAGTCAATTCTCTATTATCCAAGATTTGTTAATGGGGATATTTTTTACCCTCACTTCTCTTCGCCATCTCCATCCACTTGTTCATCAAGTCTTGCCCTTCAATCCTCTGCAATTTATATTCTCTTTTATATTCCGGAATTTTTTGTAAATTGAAATTTTACCTTTACACATTGTGATTAAGTATGTCAAGAGCCCATATATAGCAAAATTCCTTCTTCTTTCCTCCTTTGCTCTTGAATCTGTTCATATATTTTCAAATTAATCCTGCCTGAAATCCAGACAAATTCTCACCTGTCCCTATATTTCAGTGTCATTGCTAGATCCTGAGACAGGGCTCAAATGGGCTGTGTGCAGACTTTAAAAAACACAAAACTTTAAGTTATATTTAAAAATTAAAATAAAAATCACTTGTATAGAAATTAAAATAACACAATAAATACATGATAAAAAGAAAGCCTTGCCTCCATTGCAACCCAAAGTTTCTTTTTAAAAGCAATCATTCCATAGGGGCCTGAGAGCCGCCGGGCCCACATGCCCCGAGTCAGTCATGCTGTAAAAGGCATGCACCATGGGACCTCCAGCCCAGGTCAGTCCCTGCTGCTTAGAGAGGCCCAAGAGCCACTGGGTCCACATGCCCTGAGTTAGTCATGCCAGAGGAGGCAGTTGTCATGGGACTCCCAGCCTGGGCCAGTCCCTGCAGCACAGAGAGGCCTGAGAGCCACTGGGCCCACATGCCCCAAGTCAGCAATGCCAGAACAGGCAGGTGCTGTGGGACCCACAGCCCAGGTCAATCCCTGCTGCCCAGAGAGGCCTGAGAGATACCAGGACCACATGCCCGGAGTCAGCCATGCCAGAACAGGCAGGTGCAATGGAACCCTTAGCCCAGGCTAGTTCCTGCTGCCTGGAATTGGCAGTCCCTTCAGGATCCAGGCCAGACATCAGGGTGGAATGGGTGGACCATGACACCCCCTGCAACAATGACTAAACACCAAAGGAAAGGTACCAGAAATATGAAATATCAAGAAAGTACATCACTACCAAAGAAAAATGATAACTCTCAAGCTCTAGATGTTATAGAACAGGGAGTCCTTGAAATGACAGACAAGGAATTTAGAGCAACAATTCTAAGGAAACTAAATGAGATATGAGAAAACTCAGTTAGACAACATGATGAAATGAGAAAAAATATACAGGATCTGAAAGAAGAAATGTACAAAGAAATCAATGCCCTGTAGTAGAGCTTGTGGAGGTGAGGGATTCATTCAACGAAATAAAAAATACAACAGAGAGTCTAACCAGCAGGCTAGAACAAGCAGAAGAGAGAATTTCTGACCATCAATACAGGCTGTTTGAATTAACAAAGGCAGACCAGAAAAAAGAAAAAAAAGAATTGAAAAATTGAAGAAAATCTAAGAGAGATAACAGACAACCTTAAGCACTCATATATCCAAATCATGGATATTCCAGAAGGGGAGAAAAAAGGATATGGCATTGAAAATATATTCAATGAAATAATGGCAGAAAACTTCCCAGGTATAGGGAAAGTCACACATCTTCAGATTCAGGAGGCCCAAAGATCCCCAAACATAGTCGACCCAAAAAGATCCTCTCCAAGACATGTTACAGTCAAACTGACAAAACTCAAAGACAAAGAGAGAATCTTTTTTTTTTTTTGGCCTTTTTTCGTGTCTGGCAATGGATCGCAACCCTCAGTGTCGCGCCCGTACCGGACCAGGACCGGCAACGGGATCGCAACTCAGTGCTGCCCCCGCACCTTGCTCAGCCAGTGAGCGGGAACCGGTCTGTATGTGGGATCCGAACCCTCGGCGGGAGCGCCGCCGCACTCCCAAGCGGCACACTGTAGCAGTGCGCCACCGGGACGGCCCCAAAGAGAGAATCTTAAAAGCTGCAAAAGAGAAGGTGTAAGTCACCTATAAGGGAGCCCCAATCAGAATAACATCAGACTTTTCATCAGAAACCCTAAAATCCAGAAAAGAGGGGGATAATATATTCAAAATACTGAAGAAAAAAATTGGTAGCTAAGAATACTTTACCCAGCAAGGCTATCCTTCCAAAATGAAGGACAAATGGTTTATTTCTCAGGCAAACAAAAACTGCAGGAGTTCACTACCACACTACCAGCCTTACAAGAAAATCTCAAGGAAGTACTGGGTTTGATACTTGAAAAACAACCATCACTGCCATGAATACTCAATAAAGGAAGGTTTGATACCTGAAAAACAACCATCACTGCCATGAATACTCAATAAAGGACAAAATCTACTAGTACAACAAAAATGCTAACAATAAAGAGAAAAAATAGACTATCTACCACCCCAAGAAACCAACAAACACAGAAAATAGACAGAAAATCAGAAAGAAAGGAACAAAAGATACTTAAAACATCTAAACAAAAATCAGTAAATGGTAGGAATAAATCAACACCTTTCAATAATAACTCTAAATCTAAAGGGATTAAATTCCTCACTCAAAAGACACAGATTGACTGGATTAAAAAGATGGACCCAACAATATGCTGCCTTCAAGAGACTCGCCTCACAGGTAAAGACACACATAGACTAAGAGTGAAAGGATAGAAATAGATAGACCATGTGAACAGAAATGAAAAATGAGCTGGAGTAGCTATTTTTTTATCAGATAAAATAGACTTTAAAGCAAAAACCATAAAAAGAGATAAAGAAGGCCACTATATAATGATAAAAGGATCTATCCATCAAGAAGACAAAACAATCATAAATATATATGCACCCAACATTGGAGCAGCCAGATTTATAAAGCAAACACTACTAGATCTAAAGAATGAGATAGACACTAACACCATAATAGCAGGGGACCTGAACAGCCCACTCTCAACACTGGACAGATCATCTAGGCAAAAAATCAGTGGAGAAACTCAAGATCTAAACAACACTTTAGACCAGTTGGACTGGGCAGATATCTACAGAACATTCCATCTAACAACCTCAGAATATGCATTCTTCTCATCAGCTCATGGGACATTCTCCAGGATGACCACATGATAGGACACAAAGCAAGTATCAACAAATTAAAAAAAATTGGAATTATTCCATGTATTTTTTCAGATCACAATGAATTAAAATTAGAAAACACTAACAAATGAAACTCTGGAAATTATACAAACACATGGAAATTAAACAACATTCTTCTTAATGACATATGGGTCCAAGAAGAAATTAAACAGGAAATCAAAAAGTTTCTTGAAACTAATGAAAATAATGACACATTATACCAAAACCTGTGGGATACTGCAAAAGCAATACTAAGGGGGAAATTTACCCATTAAACACTTACTTCAGAAGAATGGAAAGATGGCAAATAAACAACCTAACACTTCACCTTAAAGAACTAGAAAAACAAGAACAATTCAAACTGAAAATTAGTATAAGGAAAGAAAGAATTAAGATCAGAGCAGAACTAAATTAAATAGAAACCTGAAAAATGATACAAAAGATCAATAAAATGTAAAGTTAGTTTTTTTAAAAGATAAATAAAATTGACAAACCTCTAGCAAGGCTAACTAACAAGAGAGACGATCTAAATAACAAAAATTAGAAATAAAATGATATTACAAATGATACCTCAGAAATACAAGGAATCATTAGAAACTACTGTAAACAACTATATGCCAACAAATGTGAAAATCTGGAGCAAACTGATAAATTTCTGGACACAAACAAACTACCAAAACTGAACCAAGAAGATATAGAAAATCTGAACAAGCCAATAAAAATAAAAGAGATTTAAGCTGTTATCAGAAGGCTCCCAAAAAAGAAAAGCCTAGGACTGGACAAAGTTGTACCAAACCTTCAAAGAGGAATTGATGCCAATTCTCTACAAACTATTCCTAAAGATTGAAACAGAGGCCATTCTCCTAAACTCATTCTAGGAGGCAAAAATCCCTCAGATGCCAAAACCAGACAAAGATACATCAAAAAAAGAAAACTACAGGCCAATATCCTTGATGAATATAGATGCAAAAATCCTCAATAAAATACTAGCTAACAGAATACAGCAACACATACACAAAATTACACACCATGATCAAGAGGGATTCATGCCAGGGATGCAAGGTTGGTTCAACATATGCAAATCAATAAATGTGATACACCACATCAATAAAAGCAAAAGCAAAGACAAAAACCATAGGATCATTTCTATAGATGCTGAAAAAGCATTTTACAAAATTCAACATTTGTTCATGGTAAAGAATCTCTACAAGTTAGGTATAGATAGAAAATATCTCAACACAGTTAAAGCCATGTATGATAATCCCACTGTCAATAATATCCTGAGCAGGAACTAGAGAAGAATGCCCACTCTTGCCACTCCTATTCAACATAGTATTGGTAGTACTAGCTAGAACAATCAGAGAAGAGAAGGAAATAAAAGGCACCCAGACTGGAAAAGATGAAGTCAAACTGTCCCTGTTTGTGGATGACATGATCCTATGTATTGAACAGCTTAAAGCCTCTACAAAAAAAAACTCTAAGAGGTGATAAATGATTTCAGCAAAGTTGCAGGATATAAAATCAACACACAAAAATCAGTCAAAATATCAGTAGCATGTCTATACTTTGACAGTGAGCATGCAGAAAAAGAAATCGAGAAAGTTAGCCCGTTTACAATAGCCACCAAAAAAATAATACTTAGGAATAAAGTTAACCAAGGAGGTGAAAAATCTTTATGAAGTGAAATACAAACCACTGTTGAGAGAAATTAAGGAGGACACAAGAAGATGGAAAGATATCCCATGCTTTTGGATCAGAAGAATTAACATTGTGAAAATATCCATATTACCCAAAGTGATCTGCAGATTCAATGTAATCCCCATCAACATTCCAATGACATTTTTCTCAGAGATGGAAAATCTATCCAGACATTATATGGAATAACAAAAGACCATGCATAGCCAAAGCAGTCCTGAGCAAGAAAAATAAAGCTGGAGGCATAACACTACCTGACTTTAAACTATATTACAAAGCTATACTAACCAAAACTGCATGGAACTAGCATAAAAACAGATACACAGATCAATGGAATTGATCAGAAATCAACCCATATACCTATACCCATCTGATCTTTGTCAAAGGCATGAAGTCTACACACTGGGGAAGAGACTGCCTCTTCAGCAAATGTTGCTGGGAAAACTTGATATTCATATGTAAGAGAATAAAACTAGATCCATACCTCTCACCATATACCAAAATCAACTCAAAATGGATTAAGGAATTAAATATATATCCTGAAACAATAAAACTCCTTAAAGAAAACAAAGGGGAAACACTCCAGGAAGTAGGAGTGGTTACAGACTTCATGAATATGATCCCCAAAGCACAGGCAGCTAAAGGAAAAATAAGCAAATGGGATTATATCAAACTAAAAAACTTCTGCACAGCAAAAGAAACAATTAACAGAGTTAAAAGACAACCAACAGAGTGGGAGAAAATATCTGCAAAATATACATCTGACAAAGGATTAATATCAAGAATATACAAGGAACTCAAACAACTTTACAGCCAAAAAACAAATAACCCAATTAAAAAATGGGCAAAGGAGCTGAATAGGCATTTCTCAAAGGAAGATATACAAATGGCCAACAGACACATGAAAAATGTTCCATATCACTCAGCATCAGGGAAATGCAAATCAAAACCACTTTGAGATACCATCTCACTCCAGTTAGGATGGCTAATATCCAAAAGGCTGAGAATGATAAATGCTGGTGAGGTTGCAGAGAAAAAGCAACCCTCATACACTGTCGGTGGGACTGTAAAATGGTGCAGCCTCTATGGAAAATGGTATGGAGGTTCCTCAAACAATTACAGATAGATCTACCATATGACCCAGCTATTCCACTGCTGGGAATATACCCAGAGGAATGGAAATCATCATGGTGAAGGTATACCTGTACTCCCATGTTTATTGCAGCCCTATTTACAATAGCCAAGGGATGGACCAGCCCAAATGTCCATTGTTAGATGAGTGGATAAGCAAACTGTGGTATATCTACACATTTGAATTCTACTCTGCTATAAAAAAGAATGAAATACTCCCATTTGCAGCAACATGGATGGACTTAGAGAAAATTATATTAAGTGAAACAAGTCAGGCACAGAAGAAATACCACATGTTCTCACTTATTTTTGGGAGCTAAAACTAAAGAAATAAATAAATGCAGAAACAAATAAAGGGTGTGGAAGGGGACACAACAGTCACAACCATCCCTTGAACTTGTTAAGACAAGTGAACAGATATGATGTAGTGGGTTGGGTGAGGGGAGAAAGGGAGGAGGGAAAGAGGAACAGGTAAAGGGTCATGAAAATCAACTACAATGTATATTCAGAAGTTAAAGTAAAAAAAATAAAATGGAAAAAAAAAAAGCAATCATCCTTATCAGTTTCCTCCTGTCCTCCAGAGATATTCTATACATACAGTGTACAGGCATGTATAGCTCCATTTCTGCTCTGTTTCTGATTCTTACTGCCAAGAGGCAACAGTTCTCAAGTCATTTAATGGCTTCTTTCATATTTATCTCCTTATTTCTAAATATAACACTGCTACTGATATTTCTAAATTTTTCAGTGTTAGGTATCAGTTATATATTTTTTGAAACCCTAAATATCTGAAAAAGCCTTTATTATACTTTCCCACAGGAGTAATAATTTTGATGGTTAGAAATAATTTCCTTTCTTAGTTTTTAAAGCATTGCTCAATTGTCTTCTGGCTTCCAATTGTTTAGAAGCCTGATGGCACTTTGATCATTGATCCTTTAATTTTGATCATTTTTTCTTCTCAGTAATTTTTGTAATTACCCCTTTGTGAAAAGAGCACTGGAATTTTTCTGATGCTGTGTTTTCGTGAATGTCTTTTATTGTTCTGGGAACTCAGTGGGTCTTTTTAGTCTGGAAACTTATGCCTAGGTCTGGGAATTATATCTCCTCTAGTTTTTTTGTTTTCTGTTTTTCTGAATGTCCCCTCTGTTGGCTTTGATCCCTAATTTTCTTAAGTATTCCATATTTTTTCTTTTTTTCTTCTTCTACATTCTGGGAAATTTCTTCCACTTTATCTTCCAACTGTTTTTTGCAATTTTCCATTCCTGCTATTGTGTTTTCAAATTCCTTGATGTTTTTTTCTTAATCAAAATGCTCTTTTAAAAATAACATTCTATTTTTAGTTTAAGAATATGATATATTCTTTTATGTCTTTGAAGTGCTAATTGGAGTTTTTGAAAAATTCTTTTTTGCTACTTGCATTTTCTCTGTTCTTTCTTTAACTATTTTGGCCTTCATCTTTAATGTTAGAAATTGATTAGAAGCTATGTGTGTGCACACGTGTGTGCATGCATGCATGTGTGTGTGTGTTGCGTGGGGCTTCTCAGGTGGTGGGTTTCACTGTAGCACAATCTGGCTGGATTATTTTGTTGGGAAACCCTCAGCTGTCAGTATTTGTCAGTATTTGGTCTGCTCGGTTTCCCCAGAAAGACATTCTTTACTCTGCCTGGAAGGGTATGGAGTATGAGCCAGCTAGTGTTTCCTCAGAGTTAACTGGGCAAAGTGGTGGGAATTTTCCTTTTCCTTATATTGCCAGCAAACTAACTCCATTGCCAGCTGAGCCTGGTGTTAGGCTGTAGATTTCCTCTAATACAACCTTTCTGGAAAGCAAACTTGAGTTTTCTGCTTAGGAAGATGAGGGGTTGCCTTGCTGGGTGATGTAAGGGACAGGATCTGGGAAAGTAACTGCTACTTAAGTGGACATTTAGCTCATTTTAGGTTCACCCCTAAGTTCAACTTCATTTTCAGGGGTACATGGTAGTTATAATTCTGTGCTCTTTTAGTTAGTTACCATTTGTCTACTTGCTTTCTAGTTTCCAAAATTTGGTTACTGCCACTTCTTTTCTTCTATTATTTGTCCTCAGGGATTTATGCTTTAAAAAACTCATTTATCATTATTTTAGTGCAGTTTAAGGAGGGAATAAAGGGAAACACAGGTTCAATCTACCACATTTCTCTCCCTTACTTTCCATAATCATTCACTTCACCCCATACGTTATCTCATCAAAGACTCCTGTTTGGGCCTTAACCATTTTGAGCATGAATTTCTGTCGTCATTTCTCAGCTCCCTACCTATAATTTTGTCCCATCTGCTTTGTCTTCTACATGCTACTTTCTCAGGCATTGCTATATGCTGCTCCTTTTAGGATGTCTCTAGGAGCTCCTTCAAAAATAAAATTCTTCCTAATGAGCTCAAACTGTGTAATCTATGCTTCTCCTGGATGCTTTGGCCCATTGTCATAAAACAACATACAAAAAACAGCATAATTAGTTGCACTAGCTTGGGGGGAAGATTGTGGCCTCAGAATCGACTTCTTCCCTTCTCATTATCAATTCTACATGGTATTTAGACTAGAATGTAGCAGACTTTTGCAATTTTGTCACTTACGTTTACTTACCAACAAATAGCTAACCAAAACTTGAATGTATTTAAGTGTTCAATTAATTTAGAATTTCAGAAATCAGGTTAGCAGAATGAATTACTTCCACTGACTATCTTTCACATCTTCAGTGAAATGAATTTATTAATGACTAAGTGCTTTAAAGAAATTACTCAAATTTGGTTATATTTTTACATTTTAAGATTTGTATATTTATTTAGAGACTAATAAATTCATATCAAATGTGAAATAGCTATCTGTAGTTGTGAGAATAATTTAATAACAATGTATGGATTAAAGGCTTTCCCACCCCCAAATCTGATAGGCTGAAATCATTCATCACAGGCTGTATATTCAGAGTAGCAGTATATATTAAAAAAATAAGTGATATTTTTACTGTGTATGGATTTTGCTTCAAATGGAATTGCACTTAAACTTTTCTAAAATAAAGACATTCTATGAATATATCAAATGTGTTTTTACTTAACCTTGTTAGAGTAGACAAAAATGTAATTTACTAAATACCCGGTAGCGGTTATTCTGAGAATGCATTTCCTGTATTACATTTGCCCTCAATGTTCTCAGCCACTAAAGCCTACAACGGTTTCATAATGGGGAGTTAAACTTTAATCAGTCTTTGTTGATAACATGCATTAATGGAGAGTGGACTGACCTGCTCAACTTGTTCTTAATGACCTACCATTCAGAACAGACGTTCAGTTCAGCCAGACACCACCAGTCTCCCAAAGTGCTGGATGCACATTGGCAGGTCCCTCTATTCACTAGCCACCTGTGCTTTAGGGGGCACCCATCTATCTAAACGGTGTTTAGATCCTTTCAACAAGGTCTACGTTGATATCTGTGAAGTTTAAATTTGTCGTAAATTTCAAAGTCAGAAAGGAGTCTACCTAAACCCTTATACAGCCTAGGATTTTAAATGATTTCCAGATTTATTTTAACAACTACACTTGAGAAATAAATTGACTGACTACCATTTATTTCTCTGATATGTCACCAGTTAGCCAGACTTGTAAGTTAGGAAAAAAACATCGGACTAATAAACGCTGAGAAAACATCAACGACAACCATCACCACAATAAAGCATATATCTATCAAACAAGCAAATAATTTTAAATATCTTGGCTTCTAGTTATCATAAATTGTTTCTTGCTCTGAACGGTTATGAAGTGGCTTTTATCGAGGTAGCCTAAATAAGGAGGGACCGATTATTTTTTTCTCATTACTTTTTCACACAAGATTATGGGTAAATTTTAAAAAGAATCCACATAATTTATATAACTTAAAAAGATTCAACAGAAGCTTATTCCACAACTTCCTTCCCATAATGATTTCCTGAGAATGCTGAGATGCCCAAGAGACTTGCTTCATGTGAAACATGTGCACACCCATGAGTCAATGAAACAAAGGACCACACACACTGAACACCACCTAGTGCCAGGTGGTGAAGGTCTCTAGGGGACCCAAGATCCTCATCAAAGTTCTGCACAAATTAAGACCTAGGCATAGGAGAAACGGTAACGCTGCCCTCATCTTCAGGGCACAATCTGCTTCTAGGTTTGCTCCCAAGAGAAGAGACAAGGCGTGCTTGATTTATTCTAATGAAATATATCGGTCTGATCAGTCACTCCACTTGGAGCAGACTGACTGAGTAAAGGGCTGTAGAAAGCCTCCGAGTCCTGGGCCGGCCCGGTAGCGCACTGCTATAGTGCGCTGCTTGGGAAGTGGGGTGGCGCTCCCGCCGAGGGTTCGGATCCCACATACAGACCGGCCGCTCACTGGCTGAGCGAGGGGCGGGAGCAACACCGAGGGTTGCGATCCCGTGGCCGGTCCCGGTCC
>NW_007737429.1:23211-28057 GCF_000696425.1 Galeopterus variegatus | reverse complement strand
AAAAGACAAAAAAAAAAAAAAAAAGGAAAGCCTCCGAGTCCTTAGGGCACTTTTCCTAACACCAAGCATCGTGGGTGCCAGGCTTTGCCAGCTCTAGCCTCATCTTAGTTGCTTGTAATAAGCATCTACTGTATGCTTGCTGTTCAGCCTCTTTCTAGGGGACTAGTAAAGAGCAATCTTAGTATTTCTGAAAGCTTTGCCCCACGTATTGTAAAGGTTTGAAAATATTCTTATGTATCTGTGTTGAGGAGTAAAGGTACTAAGCTCTCCAGTGATGCTATAAGGTCTTTTCCATACACTACAGAAAACTATGACAATCTTAAGAGGTTCCAGTGACTACATCAGATTTCTAAGGGGTACATGATCACAAAAGGTTAGGAACCACTGCCCTCTAGGGAAGGCAGCAGCTCCCTGACCTCTTGCTTGATGTCTAAACACTTGCTGTCTGGTGTTTCCAAGGGCCACTGACTGTTCTCCAGCTGATTGGCTGCTATCATTTCACATGAGTGTCCTGGAATTATCCTATCTCAATTCCACTCTCATCATCCATCAGGTACTCCACACGTCTCTGATATCTGCAAAGAAAATTGACAAATCTTCTGAGTCCTGGTTGAACTTTGTCTGAGATTGATTTTCTATCTGGGGAATGTGTATGGAAGAGATTCTCCAAGTCCTCAGCAACTTTCTGCTAAATCTTTCTTCTACGGTGCTATCTTCTTGACCCTAAGAAGACTCTACATGTTTAGATTCTTCAATAGAATGGAATTGAGGGTGAGGGGGTGGGGATATGAGGAAAGAATGACCTACAGATGAGGCACTTTTGCATGAATTTTTCATTAACAAGTATTTCTTGGGCACCTGCTACCTACCAGGCACTGCCCTAGGCCATAGAGACATTAAGATAAACAAGACGTGGAGGTCACATTCAGTTTGGAAAGGGGTGGGTTATAGACATTATCTAATTTTTCACATTTTCATGTTGGCCAAAGTAAAGTCCATCATATATCCATACTGAGTACAAACCCAGAAGACAGGATAAGAAATGGAAAACTGGAACTCTTGCAACACTTAAGAAATGATTTTATTTATGAGATCTCAACATGGGTAAAATCTTTTAAAGTTTGAAAATTTCATTTTCCCTCAGGGGAACTACCATAGTAGTAATTGATAGATCTAAACTGAAATAAGTGTCCTCAGGATAATAAGAACCGATGCAAATGGTGCTCACTTTTGAAAACAGCGTGAACAAAACTGCTCCCCTTCTGCATATGCTAGTATATCTTTCTTAAGCCAGAGGTACTCAAGAGGCCACAAAACTCCCACCTCGTTGCTCAGCATCCCTTCAGAAGATTAGACCTAAACCCAGGCTCACCTGACCAGCCTTGCTCCTTTTCTCCATCCCAAATAAAAGCATTTTAAGCTTTTTCAAGTCTTTTCCTCATTGTGCTGGTACTTTTAAAGTCTTCATCATGTCATTATTTCCCTCCCTTTGCACTTTTTAGCACTTCTACATTGTGAGGTTTAGAGCATACAAATGGCACTGATTAGTCTCTGTAAGTGAGATAAATAAAATTTATTTCCAAATTATTTTTGAGCAAGTAACGTTTTCCAGAAGTATTCAAGGTGCCAGGGATAGGTGGTAAACCGAGCAAACATAGTCCCTGTAGTTGTGGGACTTCATCTAGTGGAATAGACATTAGACATATATGGCACAAGTACACGGAAATTTTAATAAGCCCTACAAAGAAAACCCACAGAGTAATGTAAGAATGTGAAATCATGTAATCAAATTTAGACTGGAGAATCAGGCAAGGACCTTTTGCACAAATGATGGCTCGGTTAGAAGGATAGTAAGACACCATCAGCCTTGACAAGGTAACATAAAAGGAAACTTGCCTTTGGTGTACTCGTGGAACATATTACCTTTCTAGAAAGGTATTGTTTCGGATGCAGACCATCTTTAAAATTACATAAAAGGAAAATTCTTTTTTTTTTTTTTCTTTTGTCTTTTTCCGTGTCCGGCAACGGATCGCAACCCTCAGTGTCGCCCCCGCACCGGACCGGGACCGGCAACGGGATCGCATCCCTCGGCGTTGCCCCCGCGCCTCGCTCAGCCAGTGAGCGGGAACCAGTCTGTATGTGGGATCCGAACCCTCGGGCGGGAGCGCCGCCGCGCTTCCCAAGCGGAGCACTATCCAGTGCGCCACCGGGCGGCCCTAAAAGGAAAATTCTTAATCTTTAAAGTGATTCAAAGTGATGACTTCAACTAAAGTGATAATAAAAGGGTGATTGGTAATCACTTGAATTTTGTTACCAAAAGAACTTAATGTCATCGGCAGCTGTCATTAACCCACTGCAGAGTTCAGACAGTATTGTGGATGAAGAAAATATTACTCCATTACACTTGTGATGCTCAACTGAAGCTCAGTGTTATTTACGGTATTTACGGCCTTTGCAGTACCTACACCTTTGTCTTATCTCTGCCGGACATGTCCTTGCATTGCACGTCATTCTCACAAATGAATTCTCTGGCCTGCTCTTTCTGGCTTTTTATTCAAAAGCCACCAAGTCACTAGATTCCCACCTTCTACTTTATTTCTGCCTTAAGTTACTATCTTCGATTTGGTCTCATTTACTCTCACTTGTTTCAAGCACCTCCATAACTTTGAAAGCAGAGCCCTTCACCTTGAATTTGATATTTTGAAATACCCGTCAACAATGCTATTTCTCGAAAATAAGATGTATGATAATATTTGTAGCATAACATGCAATTATCAATGTCTTGAACAGAATAAATTAATTTGAGTTTAATTTGGAGAAATTTTAATCCTGCCTTTTGAGTATCGTAGCACTTGGAAAATACAGAAGCTCCTGATTGGAACTGTTGAACTAGATATTATATTTATTTATCTATCTATCATCTATCTATCTATCTATCTACTACTTAAAACAGGTAGAAGGTATTAAACTGTAGTTGTTATCAACACAAAATTTGGAATCAGATGGACTTGTGTTCAAGTAATNGAAAAAAAAAAAAAAAAAAAAAAAAAAAAAAAAAAAAAAAAAAGAAGGATAGTAAGACACCATCAGCCTTGACAAGGTAACATAAAAGGAAACTTGCCTTTGGTGTACTCATGGAACATATTACCTTTCTAGAAAGGTATCGTTTCTGATGCAGACCATCTTCAAAATTACATAAAAGGAAAATTCTTAATCTTTAAACTGATTCAAAGTGATGACTTCAACTAAAGTGATAATAAAAGGGGGATTAGTAATCACTTGAATTTTGTTACCAAAAGAACTTAATGTCATCGGCAGCTGTCATTAACCCCACTGCAGAGTTCAGACAGTATTGTGGATGAATAAAATATTACTCCATTACACTTGTGATGCTCAACTGAAGCTCAGTGTTATTTACGGTATTTACGGCCTTTGCAGTACCTACACCTTCGTCTTATCTCTGCCAGACGTGTCCTTGCATTGCACGTCATTCTCACAAATGAATTCTCTGGCCTGCTCTTTCTGGCTTTTTATTCAAAAGCCACCAAGTCACCAGATTCCCACCTTCTACTTTATTTCTGCCTTAAGTTACTATCTTCGATTTGGTCTCATTTANAGTTATAATTAATTATATCAAGTGCTTAAATCAAAACATTAAATATACCCGAAGTTTAAAAGTTTACCTTTTCTGAATGTGTAGCTCTATCTTATTAAAATTTTTTAAAAATAAAATTTCTGTAAAACTCTATTTGTGTTTCTAGTTCAGTGCTATCCAGATGCCAGTCTGTAGAATAAGTTGTGTGCTGGAGCATTCGTGTGTATTTCCACCCTGCTCAGCAATGTTACACTGGCATCTTGAAATCAGTTATGGCAGAAGTATTTAAACTATGACAATCGGCCAACACTACACAGTTCAGGCTCTTTTCCACCAGAGAGCTGGCTGTCTGTTGAATATTTGCCAGCATACCACTGAGTATTATGTCTCACCCAAGAGAGTCTTAATATGGGATCAGAACTTTGCACAGGGAAGATGTGGTCAATTGAATCAATGTTGCTGAAAGGTAGAATGTGTTCAGGGAAGAACAATATCCATAAATGNTATTTAAAACAGGTAGAAGTTATTAAACTGTAGTTGTTATCAACACAAAATTTGGAATCAGATGGACTTGTGTTCAAGTAATTGAGAATAAAGATCTCCACCTTACTACTTTATTGTGATGACAAAATCACATACCTCCTCAACACTTACAGGGCTTGGGGTCAGAGTACAAATGGAGACCCACACCTGATATGTCTAAACATTTAAAAGTTGTGTATGGCACTAACAAACTATTAAATAAAAATGTGCTATATTCTCTTCCTTCACAAACACATCTTCATAATGATGGTGTTCAAAAACACATGTGAACCTATATTTTTTTGGTGACTGAAAATTGGCAAAATATCAGACAACTGAGTTTACTATCACATATTTGGGAGTTCTGCTGATAGGCCAATGATGTTTAAATGACTAATAAAATAAACAATACATAACATGTAATTCTATAAAATTTATTTTTGATGCCATTTTTGCAAAGTCACTAATAATGTTGTGATCAAGATTTTCATGTCAAGTGTGTTCTATTATCCGTAATGATCAGAGTAAAAAAAAAAAAGTATTTCTAGCCCAAGAATGCATATTTATATATATTTCATAAAAATGTAAGTTTTACTTAGGTGTGCATAGAAGTTATTTTTCTTTTAAAGGATCTAAAACTGTCTTTCATAATTCAAAGGTAAAATGCAAGTTATAATTAATTATATCAAGTGCTTAAATCAAAACATTAAATATACCCGAAGTTTAAAA
>NW_007737429.1:20187-22233 GCF_000696425.1 Galeopterus variegatus | reverse complement strand
CAATTGAATCAATGTTGCTGAAAGGTAGAATGTGTTCAGGGAAGAACAATATCCATAAATGGGTTAGCAGTGGGATTCTTGGTTCTTTGACAAGAGAGTTTCAATGGAGAGGAAAAGAGGAAGGGCACACTAATCTGTTTGAAGAGTAACAGAAAGTGAAGATGTGAAGATCCAAGGTATGAAAAAGGATTTCAGGAAGTGTGGCTACAAGGGAAGCAGAAGAGGGATGGTAAATGGAGGGTTGTTTTAGTTCATTTAAGACAACCCATCACTGACCATGTATATTATTTCCCATTAATGAGAATTAAGCACTTAAGATATTCTAAAAGTGAATGTTTATTAAAATCAGTATCACAAAACCTTCCGACAGGAATAGCTGCCTATAGCATAAATAAAATTGTGTCACTTAGATCCAGAAAGACACAGGAGGCTGAGACTATACTCAAAATATTGACATAAAACTTAATATTGTTTCAAAGTAGAAAGATAGTTTTTTTTTGGCTGAAATTGAGTTGCATAGCCCTTTAATTATACATTGTGATGATATACATCAAAGAAATAGGTTTTGGGATTAAACTGTGACAGCTAGATGACCAGTTGTGTCTAAACAAAGCAAAAACTGAGCCAATATTTTAGCAATCATGGCAAATATTACTATTAGCAATAATAATGTGCCTGAAGTTTTAAAATAATTAATTAAAATGGTGAAGAAAACAGTAAACGTTTATCGAGTCTTACTATTGCCTGGAACTGTGACAAGCACATGTTTTACCTCATTTTCTCCTCATAGAATCATGTCCAGAGCACTATGAGGCAGAAACTGTTAACTATACCCACTTTATGGGTGATTAGATAGTTTAAGTAACTTGATTCGGTCCACAGAGATGAATTTTGAACTACAGCAATTTTTCTGATTCCAGATAGTTCTAAAAGCAGAGTCTGGACTTTTCCAGGTCAAGGAATTGGCTATGATCCTCTCAGCAACCCCCCACACCCCTGCCACCTGCTATAGATCATAAGGTTCTTGAGTATAGAAATGGATTCTTTTTCATCCTGTCATTCTGTCACTTAGCAGCATAGTGTCTGTACACAGCAGGTGCTTAGCAAACATATGTTGTTCTGAACAGATAGGATCTGCCTCAATTTAAAAAATTATTTTCACAGAAAATATAGGATTTATTACAGTATTAAATCTTATACAGCCAAGTCAACATTCAGAAAAATCTGAATGAAGTTCTAAGTCTTCAAGAATGTTGCTATTGTAACCACCCCGGGAGCTTTGCCTAAAATCTGAATTCCATCCCTACTATTCTTGTCTGAATATTACTGCCTTCTTGTGAGGTTACATTGCTAGAGGCTTATCTTCTCAAGTGTGATACACTGGCAAGTGAGATTTAAAAAAAGTCTCAACACTCCCTGAAATCGAAGACGAAAAGGTGATCATAATGAGTTTAAAAAAAGAATATATGGCTGGTAACACTCCTGATGTAGTGTCTGTGAGGTCACTCATGTATTCATGGTATATGTGTGTATTAATTTCCAATGTGATTTCTCCTACCAAGTAAAAAAAGATATCTGACCCAAAATATTTTCTACAAGTAAAAAGACTCCAAGATTTTTTTTTTTTTTAAAAATACTGTGGTAGATGAATAGAAAATATGAAGAGAGAAGTCAGTTGGACATGCTGCATTTGTCCATCAGTTGAGTATGGCACATCATTTATTGCAGTATTTACTCCTGAAGTCAAAAGGAAGTTTAGCTATTACTTAGAACACCACGTATCGCTATTACAACAGGATGACTTGGGGCTTCTATGATAACCGCAGAAGGAATATAATGCTCATGAAATGTACAAGGAGTGTCTGGGACTATGTCAGGGAAATGTGCATTTGTAAAACTTTTGAGCCAGATACTGTACTGGGCCTACTAACATAAACTATTTCATTTCATTTAACATTTTTTTCCTGTACTACCCCGCTATTCTATTTCATAATTTTTTATTGAAACATATTATCCATAGTTGTGGGATATATTTCAATATATATG
>NW_007737429.1:17942-19529 GCF_000696425.1 Galeopterus variegatus | reverse complement strand
TAACATAAACTATTTCATTTCATTTAACATTTTTTTCCTGTACTACCCCGCTATTCTATTTTATAATTTTTTATTGAAACATATTATCCATAGTTGTGGGATATATTTCAATATATATGTATGATATATGATGAGCAAATCAGGGTAACTAGCATGTTCATCATTGCAAACTTAATCATGTCTTGTGATGAGGACATTTGATCATTTAATATTTAACATTGTTCTATGGAGCTCATAGATATAATGATCAGAACACACATGGATGGTCGTTTTAGTTGCAAAGATCAATAAATCTCTTTGGCTAACAACAGAAGGGTTCTTAGGCATTCAAGAACAATAACTGTTATATAAGACCTTTAACAGTTTCTATATCATCTCTCTACTGTACCTGTCTTAGGTTTCACATCTCCAAGTCATCTTGTCATTTCCCTCTCAGTTGTCATGACAAAGAGACTATTAATGACTTTGTCCATATTTTCTCTACCTATGGATTCTGTTATTAATAATACAGATCATTCATAATTATTACATAACTTTTTTTTTCATAATCTCTTGGTTTCTCTCCCAGTTACTAATTGCCCAATTCTCTTAGGATGTCTGTATTCAAATTTCGAAGAGGGAACAATCTCATTGGCTTAGCTCTTTCTTATTTGAGCAGGGTCTTTTTGTTTTTGTTTTTAACTCAGGTCACTTCATTACCATTGGAAAGCCTTCAGATTAACCATCTTAAATTCACATGCCCAACCGTGGTTCAATAAGTGGGGACCATGACAGGAAAGACTAGTCTTTTCAGCGGTGCTGGGAGAACTAAATATCCACATGCAAAAGAGAAAAGTTGGATCCTTACTTCATACCATATACAAAAATGACTCAAAATGGATTAAAGGCCCAAATGTATGAGCTAAAACTATAAAATTTTCAGGAGAAAATATAAGAATACATATTTGTGAATATGGATTAGGCAATAGTTTTTTAGATATGACACCAAAAGTACAAGCCCCCAAATTAAAAACATGGATAAAGTAGACATTATCAATATTAAAGTATTTTGTGTTTCAAAGGACACCTTCAAGAAGGTGAAAAGACAACCACAGAATGGGAAAAATATTTTCAAATCACATCTCTGATAAGAGATTTATATCTAGAATCTACACAGAACTCTTATAACTGGGTAATTAAAAGACAAATAACCCAATTTAAAAAGGGCAAAAGATATGTCTATTTATACATTTCTCTAGAAAATTTATACGAATAACCAATAAGCATATGAAAAGATGCTCAACATTATTAGCCATCAGTGAAATGCACATCAAAACCATAAAATGCCACTTCACACCCACTAGGTGAGGATATGGAGATGTTGAAGGCCTCAAACACTGCTGGTGGGAGTGTAATATGATGTGGCGATTTTGGAAAACATTTTGGCAATTCCATAAAAGGTTAAATATAAAGTTACAATGTGATACAGCAATAACAATTCTAGGTATGTATCCAAGAGAAATAAAATGTGTCCATACAAAGCCTTGTACATAAATATTCATAACAGCATTATTCACAATAGCTAAAAAGTGGAAACAATCCAAAACA
>NW_007737429.1:16537-17557 GCF_000696425.1 Galeopterus variegatus | reverse complement strand
AAACATGCTAAGTGAAAGAAGCCAAATATATAGAAAAAGAAAGATTAATGATTTCCTAGGCTTGGAGGATATGGGAAGGTATGTTGAGGGTGACAGCTAAAGGGTGTGGTGTTTCTTTTTGGGGTAATGAGAATGGTCTGAATTTGATTGTGGTGATGGTCGCTCACCTCCGTGAACATACTGAAAGCTACTGAGTTAGACACTTAAAGCATATGGTATGTGCATTATATCACAATAGAGCTTTTGTTTTTTTTAAATCATGAAATGTATCTATTAAAGATATTATCTTTAAATCTCTTCTTCCTCCAGTTGCCATCACAAATTCAGTCACCCCGTCTAGAAACTTGAAATGCATCTTAAATTCTTTTCTTTCACTCACCCCCCACTTGCACTTAGACCACATCCATTCAGTCTGTAAGTCTTTGAGATTCTATCTCCTTAATATCTCTCAATCCTTTCTTTTCACTCCATTTTTATTCCCACTGCTTGAATTTAATCTGCAATCATTCCTCCTTTACCTTGCTGCCTCCTTCTGTTGGTTTTCTTTCTCTCTAATCTGGGCCTTCTTCATGGTTCTGCAATGATGATCTTTCTACAGCATCAGTGTGGTTGAACTGTAGTAACTGTTCAACATGAGTCAACGACTGTTTATAGCTTTCGGGAAGAAGTTCAAAACTGCAGAGCTTAGCAAGCATGGCTCTTCATGAACATGTAATGCCCACCTTTCTCTTCCCCAAGCTAACTGGTCTCTCTATCTCTTGTGACATCTTGAACTTGTCATCTGGTTTTAAATTTTCAGCTCCTGGCATATTTACAAGGTCAATATATTTCTATTGAATAAATAGGTAAAATGACAATTCATTACAGGTACAAATATTACTATATCCATTCCAACTATTCATACATTGGAAACTCTCCTCTTATAAATAGTTATTAACCTTATAAATAGATATTAATCTACACTCTTTGGACTTTGGTCACAGAAAGAACAAAATCAAGTGTCATGTAGGTTGAGTGTAT
>NW_007737429.1:10642-16126 GCF_000696425.1 Galeopterus variegatus | reverse complement strand
GTGTGTGTGTGTGTGTGACTTTGTGTTTAGTGTGTCATAATGAGATAGGTATGTATTGGAGGGTGGGGAGGAAAAGGGTTATTGAGACAAAAAAGGCAAGCAAGTTGTCCTAGGTGGAAAAGGGAAACTATGTACTGTACCACCCAAAAGCTGCTCCTCTCTGAGCTTTGAACCGAGCCAAGCACATTCACAACACTTTGCAAATATTAAATACCCCAAGGAACAACTAGTTACTCACACTAAGTGAATTTGCATTATCCTAGAAAATTTTTCAGTTGGTTAGGGTGGTGCCTGGTGAAACTAATCCTTCTACTCTTTTAGGTGTTTCTATTATCAGCAACATAGATCTTTAGCTTATGTTAATAACCAGATTGTTTGAGCAGCATCCAGGTTTACTCTCTGTTCGTTGATTCACTTCTGTTCCCTTTTGGCTTTAATGATGACTAATCCCTAAGTTGCTCCAGGGGTGACCCATTCCAGTTAGGCTACAAAGATACTTACTGATTTTTAATAAATGGATTTCAGATGATTACAATGTCATGATGGACAATACTCCAAGCACAGTTTTAAAGCTCTCATTTACTCACTGAATAAGACTGGTTTGTTCCTTGATTAACCAGTAATCATATCTCCATATGGCCAGAGCAGTCAGTCAACCACATTAATGTCATTTTATGTGTCATTTTAATATTTCTATGAATCAAAAGTCATTACCTCAAACAAATGGTTGTCAGATATCTCTCACTTTTAATGCTGGGCAGATGGTCACAAAGTTACAGTAATCACTCTATTTGTTTTGCATAGTTATGCATTTTTTCCCTGAAGATTTAGAAAACTCTGAAATTAGAAGCATCCTGTAAGATGGTAGTAATCCACAGTATACACAGAAGTGAGATAGAAAAAAACTGTTTGACAGATAAATAGAAGTTGTTATTCCAGGCAATTGAATTGCATTTTCTAAAGATACTTACTGATTTTTAATAAATGGATTTCAGATGATTACAATGTCATGATAGACAATACTCCAAGCACAGTTTTAAAGCTCTCATTTACTCACTGAATAAGACTGGTTTGTTCCTTGATTAACCAGTAGTCATATCTCCATATGGCCAGAGCAGTCAGTCAACCACATTAATGTCATTTTATAAGTGTCATTTTAATATTTCTATGAATCAAAAGTCATTACCTCAAACAAATGGTTGTCAGATATCTCTCACTTTTAATGCTGGGCAGATGGTCACAAAGTTACAGTAATCACTCTATTTGTTTTGCATAGTTGTGCATTTTTTCCCTGAAGATTTAGAAAACTCTGAAATTAGAAGCATCCTGTAAGATGGTAGTAATCCACAGTATACACAGAAGTGAGATAGAAAAAAACTGTTTGACAGATAAATAGAAGTTGTTATTCCAGGCAATTGAATTGCATTTTCTGCTAATTCTGAGAAATTGAGACAAAAGATGTTTTTTGCACATTGCCCTGAAGGCCAATAAATAGGGATTCTCCTCTAGTACAAAGAAAGTAAATTCTGGAGCCAAGTCTTCCCCACCCAATTTCTTTCTATCCTCACGCATTAATACATGACTTCAAGGCCAATTAAAAAGGAACACACTTGAGCAACTGTCTTTCTTTTCAATCGGAGTGTCTTCAAGTGTCTAAAGAAAGAATCACCCTGAGACATTGAGCCTCTATAATTAGTAGTGATATGTCAACAGCTAGTATCATATAATCTCTACTCCTATGTCATGAGAGTAAAGCTCTTTCAAAAAATTCCAGAAGTTTTATGCTATCCTTGTGCTCTCAGTATGAAACACTGACAAGATACACAATCACACACACACACACACACACACACACACACACACACTTTCTGACACAAACATCTTGTGCCCACACACAATGCCTCTATTATGAAGTAATATTTCTTGAAGCCACATTTCAAAAAACTATCTCCCTACCTTTCTTCTCTAGATACCTTGGAAAAGTGAGAAACTATGGCATCAGGAAATAATCTTGACCTTAACTGACCCTTTTAAAACAGTAAACTCATTAAAAATTATAATGGCTTGTTTAATTCCCATCATTTGAATCTATTGAATATATTTAAATATACTGAATATGAAATTGTGGAAAACGAGTATGGAATTTTCCTGTTTCTTTAATTTTAAAATTAAATTTTAAACTCAAAATATTATCACTCTTGGGCACTTAACTCTTTTTAGCTTTTTTTTAGACATGACTGTAATTAGATCAAGACAGTGCTTTTTCCCTTTTTCTTATGGCAGGTAATCAGAGGAGAAAAATCAAATCTTAAAAGTAGTCAGTACAACTTAAAAATTAGGGCCATCTTTGTACTATGTAAAACTGGTACTTCCAGATTCTGTTGCATAGATGAGCTGTGAAACAAAGAATAAATGATTTAAAAAAATTATCTGATTCAGTCTCAGCAACACAAATTTGTTCTACTCATAAAATTTTAAATTTATAGGTAATTTTTTTCCCTTTTGTGCCTTTATGCTCTTTTTTTAAAACTTGGCCTTTGAATGTCAATTGTTTTCAGCTTTTTCATTTAGTTCTCTCCCAAATTTCATAACTGTAAAATTGATGAACAATTTTAAAATATTTTAAAATGCAAAAGTAGTCATTATCTCTGTGTGCCACTTTGTCCATGGAGAAATCAAACTACTACCAGCAAGTACCCCACTATTCATCCAACACTTGTTGTGTGTTGTGCACTGTTGTGCACTGGGGATAAAAGGAAACATGAGACAGATCCCTTCTGAGGGCTAATGTAAACACAGTCATGCACAATGCTATTTATAAATGGTAACCAATATATGGATAAAGTATTAGGCAGCACAGAATGACGATACATTACCAACATTTTCGTCACATTCAAATTTATTTTTGGTTTTTGTACCTCCTATCACTTTTTAAAGTAATATTGTGTATTAAACATTTTTATTGTATTTCTCCCTTAGTAAAATATTAACTCCATGAGAGTAGGATGAAATCTCTCTTTATAATTAACTGTAGCTCCAGTACTTGGAATAATGCCTGTCATATAGTCATTGCCCAACAAATATTTATTGGATGAATGAACTATTGAATGAAGAAATGAATAAATAAATGAACAAATGAAGAATGGAGGCAGATGCAATCAGGTATGGTCATTTTCACACCGGGGGGAGGCAGCAGTGGTATTGAGCTGTCATCTTTTGAGTGACAAACAAGCACTTACCAGGTGGTTGAGAGAGGAAGTTATCCCAGGCAGAGTGAGTAGAATGTGCAGGTTTACTGGAGTAAGGAAGATCTGATGTGTTTGGGAACTGAGAGGTATGCTCTGTATAGCCAAAGAAGAGGATGTATCAGAGAATGACTTGGGTTGCATTACAGAAGAAGAGAGTAATTGAATGAATTAGGGGTATAGTAACAATGTAATGTATGCAGATAAACACTTTCTTAAGTTTATTAAGTTCTTGGAGATATGGTTGGGCATCATTTTCATATGCTATGATTTAATATTATTATTTGTTCTTATTCTATCCCTTTTTTTTCTTGTAGTATGTTTTTTAGATCCTTTTCCAATTTCTTTGTCATTAATGGAAGTTAAGTCCTTTTATCAGAGGAACCAGCTGTCAGGCAAAAGCTGTGTATAGTGCTCTGCTACCTGAGAGAGGTCTCTTACTGAGAGGGCAGAAACACAATTTCTTGCCATCATTTCATCAATCTTGACATGCCAGGTGTTGTTCTAGACCAGGGCTCAACAAACTTTTTCTATAAAGTTTAGGCTTTATAGGACACTTATGGTCTCTGTCCTAATTGCTCAACTCTACCACAGGAGGGTGAAAAGGTCGTAGACAAAACATAAATAGGCAAGTGTGACTGTGTTCCAATAACACTTTATTTATGAACAAAGATATTTGAATTCCATATATTTTCATGCATCACAAGATATTATTCTTCTTTTGATTTTTTTTCAAAGATCTGAAAATGTAAAAAACACTCAGCTCATAATCCACATAGAAATGAGAGGGGCAAATTAGGTCTGTGGGCACTAGTTTGCCAACTCTTGCCCTAGACATTAGGAATACTGCCAACTGAAAATATCTCTCTACTCACATGAAGTTTATGTTTTAGTTGGAAGAGGCAGACAGTAAACAAAGATGTAACAAATGTTGTAAATGCTATGAGAAAAATAAACAGGGCAAGGAGGATAGGAATTGGTAGGGGTGTGTGTGTGCAATATTTTAAACAGCATGGTCAAGGAAGATGTCTCTGGCCAGATGACATTTGACCTGAGTGAAATAGGGAGCGAGACTGGGGAAGGGAATAGGGCTCAGGCAGAAGGATTGTGAATGTACAGTCCTGAGGCAGGATCATGCTTAGACTGTTTGTACTAAAAAAAGGAAAGAACTGTAAATGCAACAGAGCAAACTAGGGGTAGGAGACAATGTCGCCAGCGTACACAAAGATGAAAAGCACAAAGACAAGGACAAAGAAGCAAGAGTTCTGCATCCCTGGACCCTGTCATCTTGAAGCCCGGCCCCTGCACAGGGGCAGCAAAGGGTACTTTGGTCATTAAGCCAGTTTGAATTGGGGTTTTTGCATTTAAAAGACTAATATTTTACCTCTAAATACTTAAAATTCAGAAGTTCCCAAAGATGTGTGTGCACTGACACCTGACATTTCTAAATAACTGTGATGTCCCCAGAGACAGGAATGTGCTCTTAGGCTTACTTTTCTGCCTCAACCTCTCTCTCCACCCAGCCCTAAGATTCAATGATCTTGTTTCACAGTCCAAAGAGGATCTGGAAAAGGAAAAGTATAATAACTTGACCTACAGTAGAAGCTTAGTGTATTTTCAGTAGATAGATTTAAAAAATGAGCAAAAGAATGAATGAATCCCTCTATTATTAAAAAAAATACAATTCATTCATAAAACATGTTATTATTCTTTCTTTTAAGAAAGCAGTCATGAGCATGCTATAACACTCAATTAACACGGAAGACACTAGTAATACTTACTATGTACATATACATCTGTACTAATATGTGGTTGACTGTGTGGTCTTTGCTAATTTGTGGTCCACTGCTGATCCTCAATTACAGTAACAGGACCAGCAGAGTCACAGATTTTATAGGAGAATGAACTCAATGCAGTCAAACATATGTTCCTTTCACAATCATTTATTTTATTTTTTAAATTGCGGTATAATATACATAACACAATGCTTACCATTTTAGCCATTTTTTTTCTTCTTTTTTTTAAAAATTTTATTTTGTTGATATACAATGTGGTTGATTATTGTGGCCCATTACGGAAACCTCCCTCCCTCCTCCCTCTCTTAAATTGAGGTATAATATACATAACATAATGCTTACCATTTTAGCCATTTTTTTCTTCTTTTTTTTAAAAATTTTATTTTGTCGATATACAATGTGGTTGATTATTATGGCCCATTACGGAAACCTCCCCCCCCCCT
>NW_007737429.1:8507-10289 GCF_000696425.1 Galeopterus variegatus | reverse complement strand
CTCTTTACAATAGCCAAGAGTTGGAACCAGCCCAAATGTCCATCATCGGATGAGTGGATACGGAAACTGTGGTATATCTACACAATGGAATACTACTCTGCTATAAAAAAGAATGAAATACTGCCATTTGCAACAACATGGATGGACCTTGAGAGAATTACATTTTAGCCATTTTTAAGTGTGTGTATGCATATATATGGGCATATACGTGTGTGTCTACTATCCTTATAGTTCATTGGCAGTCAGCACATTCACGCTGTTGTACAACCGTCACCACCATCCATTTCCAGAACTGTTTTTATCTTTCAAAACTGGGACTCTCAATGCATTAAACAATAATTCCCCTTTCTCCAGTGCCTCAGCGTCCTGGCAACCACCATTGTACTTTCTGTGGATTTAACTACTCTACGTATCTGACATAGGTAGACTCATACAGTATTTGTCCTTTTGTGAATGGCTTATTTCAGTCAGCATAATGCTTTGTGGATTTATTTATGTTGTAGCATGTGTCAAAATTTCCTTCCCTTTTAAGAGTGAATAATATTCCACTGTAAGCATATACCACATTTTGTTTATTCATTCATTCATTTATTGATGGATACTTGAGTTGTTTCCGTCTTTGGGTTATTGCAAAAAGTGTTGCTCTGAGCATGGATGTTCATGTGTGAGTTCCCTGCTTTTGATTCTTTTGAGTATATACCCAGAACTGGAATTGCTGGGTCACATAACAATTTTATTTTTATTTCTTTCCTCACAATCATCTTTAGACCTTCTTTTTATTTCTTGGTGTGTATATTCTTTTTTTTTTTATTTAACTCATTGGAAATAAAACTTGAATGTAGTGAAACAATGCTTCAGTTATTTTAAGAGAATGATTTTAGGAAGTATGTATCAAAAAGTAATTTATGTGGCCTATTAGCAAATCTGTAGCAAAGTATACATAATCCATTTGATTCATTCAAACAAACCATTATATCTATTCATGGAAAAGAACTTCATCCTGCTAAGAATCCTTGAACGTGATGTATCTATTCTTGGAATCTTGAACTGAAATGCGAAATAAATCATATCAGACCACCCAAGATAAATTCAAGAACACTTAATTACTGAAAGGAATTTTGATAGATTTTTTGAAGAAGAGGATTCCCTATTACTGCCATAATTGGTTTTCGATTGACAACGCAGTTTCTTCCAAGCCTAAATCCTAGTCAAATAGTACAAATCTTCTTTTGGATTTGCATACATATAAAATGTTGACAGAAATAGTTATTATAAATGTACACTATAACTATTTATTGTAATAAATGAATGCTATAACTATTTTTTGCTCACTTTGTACCAGTTACCATGCTAAACATTACACATGACCATGTGAAATACAACAGATTATAAGGCAGCTTTTTACAACTATCATCGTGGCAGTCTGCGACTGCCACCATTCTTCCCTCTTCAGTGGCAGTGCTCCCAAGCTTTAACTGGGCTTGAGGCAGTCAGAATGCATCCCAAGACTCTCTTACAGCCTATTGGGCCAATAGAAAATGAAATAAGTGACTTCTACTTCTGACTTGTTTAAGACATCACATGTTTGTGTCTCTGTTTTAACACTTAGGCTTTAGACTTAACTAATTAAAACTTACTTTGCAGATGAGGCAATATTAGTCAACTTGCTTAACTCACTCAATTAGGTTTTGAACACTGCAGAATTGAGTCCAAAGCCCATGCTTTATTTTTTTTTTTTTAAAGATGACCAGTAAGGGGATCTTAACCCTTGACTTGGTGTTG
>NW_007737429.1:3292-7931 GCF_000696425.1 Galeopterus variegatus | reverse complement strand
GTGTTGACTTAGGTGCAGAGTCAGCCTGGGGAATTGTCTCACTTGTGTGCTACTTGGTTTAGAGGTGAGGACTTTTTTTCTTGTTCTAGTATCCCCCTCACTACCAGCCTGACATTTGGTAGACATTGAGCCACAGTTTATAAAAATTCCTGGATGCCCCAGTCCAGTTTCAGGAATCCCAGTCCCATAGTTTCTAATATGCAGAATAACTATTATTCAAATGAATCAACAGAAAGTTTAGAGAGAGTAGCAAAAATATTTGGAAGCTTATTAGAATAATGTGCATACAAGATGTTCTTAATTCATGCTTATTTAATTAATATATGTGAACATAAAAGAAAGTAAACCTTAAGTGTTTGGATAGAGAAGATAAAAACACTGTACTGTTTTTCTGCATCTCTGTCAGTAGCACTTATGATAATGCGTTATGTTCATCAGACATTCAATAAATGTCCGTTGACGTTGTTAATAAATTGCTGAATGCTAAGTAGATTTTCTCCAAAAGGCCCATGTTAAGACACAGCAAACATTTTTTCTCTGTTATTTGGCACTGGCATAAGCCACAGCTGGTCAGGGAGCTGACAGATGCGGTGAAGTATACACAAGTATCAAGTATCTGAGCACACTTGGGAGCAGGCTGCCTCACATGTCATGTATCAGGTGTGAGTGGATTAGAAATACTGTCCACAGCAGTTTAGAAAATGTTTTCTTCTCCTAGTACTGTCCAAGAAAAACTATGAAAATAAATAATAGTGAAGTTATTTACATGAAATAGAAGCTATAACTGTATATGGTGATAGCACTATATCGTGATTAATTCTTTCATCTAATGAAAGAATGTAGGGCATTCACTGTTAGTGAATGCCCTACAGTTGCAGAGAAAGATCATTCTTCGTGAATCCTATAAATCAGTAAATACACTGTGAATTGAAAACTGAAAATAGCCCACTCCCAANCAATTTCTACAAAGCAAAAGTATGAACTTGTTGTATACATTGAGGCAGCAGGAGCAACAAGGCACACAGGTAGGGGAGAGTTGAGTGGGTCAGTATGTCTGGTATAGAACACAGTTTCAGCGGTGGCTAAAGCCCAAATTCAAAAATTGGAGGCAGAGCTCTAAAAGCAGCATTTTATGCCCAGAGAAATGAGTTGAGGCAACAATATGAGTCTTTGCTCAGGTCCATACACATTTCTGCTTATATGACTCGAATGCTTCAATTTCTTCAATGCCTCCTTATTGTCCTCATGGTGCAGATACCAAACTCCATAGCTGGCTGTACAAGGCCTGCCTGATCTTTTCCTACCTCCCTAGGCTCATCCTCCCTCCGTCCTACCTATATGATTCCTGTGGAGGAGTGAATTATTCTTCTTTGAATATACATGTTTCCGCAATTTTGTCTTTGCATGTCCCCTGAACTGTGATAAGGGAAGTCTCTTTTCTGAGTCTTGTTCATTTGATAAACTCCTATTTTTATAAGGATTATTGTCTTTGTGAAGTCTTTCGTGACTCACCCAGGCTTAATCAAGGACCACTTCTCTGTGCTATGAGGTACAACTCACATTTTTCTATCACAGCACTTATCATCCTGTGGTAAAGGACTTTGAGCTTTCTGAGGGTAGAAAGTTAAATTTCTAATTCCAGCACTAAGGAAAAATGCTTGGCACAGTTAGGTACTCAACGAGAGGCTGTTGGGTAAAAGAATGAGGGATTAAACTAAGGTAGGGCTAACAGCTTGAAATCAAATATAAAATAAGTACAGCTTGTGATACAGTCCATACTGGAAATGAGAAGATGATAAATAATTATTGTAATTTTGCATTATTTTACATTTGTCCATATTGAAATATATTAGTACTTTTATGCCTAGCTAAATGTTTGGATCAGGCTGCTTACAATAAAACTCTATCTTTAAGAGAGAAAAGATAATTTCACCAGTGATCATAAAATACACTTTTTGCTTATTGAATGCCATAATTCAATACAGAAATCCAAAGCAAAACAAAACACGATTGGATTCCAATATGTGAACAAAATAATTCTTATAGAACTTTTGAGTTTTTATTTGGTTATTTGAGAGCTATTATAAAAAAAAATGATTTGTTCCATGTTATCTTTTAGAATTTCTCCATTTCTGTAAGTTAAAAGATTTGGCAATACCAGCAACTTATGTAATACTAATCAACAAACTGTACAAAATAAATTATTGGAATCTATCCACTGGAACACTCTTTATGAAATGAGAGGTATTGATAATACCTAATACTAATGGTGTTAATTAGCGTGTAATGAGAAGAGAGTTGACATTCTTGATCCAACAAAATCACCTTTTCAGGATGCACTTTCTATTTTAAAAGAGATTGATAAAAACTACTTCATGGCATGGCTTATATACCTAAATGATCTTCCCTTCCATTGGTGCCGCCCAGATATTGTAACTAGTAAGGATGTAAGTTTCTGCTAGTAACTGAAGCAGCAAACACTAAGGGCCTAGTGAGCATCCTGTGTTGTAGCATTACTGGGTAAGGTTTTCCTCTGACCTAGAAGGCTAAATGTAAGAAATGGGCCACAGAACTAACCCTAAGGTGCTGACATTGAATAAAAATAGAAACTTAGCACTTGACTCTTCTGATTCTCATAACCTTTCCCTTGAAGAAGTAACAATCAGATATCTCTTTTGAGAGTGTACAATAAAAATTTATACAATTAAAAATTTAAAAGGCCAATGTAATAGTAAATATGAAAAGTTAGAGGAAACTTCAGTGTTAGCACAATCAATTAATTTTTTTGAAAGGACACTTTTTTTTAACACATATTATAAAAAATTTCATAAACATACTGCAAAGTTGAAAGAAATATACAGAGAATGTTCATATATCTACCACCTAGTGTGTGCCATACATTGGTTTACTACCTAGAACTTGCTGTATTATCTTATTTTTTGATGCATTTTAAAGGCAGAGATCAGTATAGTTTTCCCCAAATACTTTAGCATGCATATTATTATTTAGATCTTACTTTTTTTTACAGTTTTAATGTAAAATTTACATATAAGGAAATGCACAAATCTTAAGCATACATTTACAGAGTATCAATAAATGCATGCATATATGCAACCATAACTCTTGTCGAGAATAGAACATGCCTCCTATCTAACTGAAATTTTGTATTCAGTAACTATAGTTAATAACAATATATTGTATTCTTGAAAAATGCTCAGAGAGTAGATGTCAAATGTTCTCACCACAAAAATAACTATGTGTTAATCAGCTATATTTAGTCATTGCACATGTGTATATACTTCAAAACATCATATTGTACATGATAAATACCTACAATTTTATCTGTCAATTTAAACAAAATTAAGAAAATAAAAAAACAATGGAACATACCTAGTTAAAGAAAATGAGCCTAAACGCCGGGTACCGTTCAGGCTTTATTAAAGGAGGAAAAGCCTGCCAGGCTGTGCTCAAAACGGCAGGACAGGCAGCTAGAAGGAGTACATACATTTATATGGATTGGTGGGCATGAAAAACGCAGGTGGGGAGGGGAAGGGGCTGCTGGTGTGTGGGATCGAGTTGACAATCGGTGAGGGTGTCGTGGGTAAGGGTGAAGTAGTCAAGATGGGAGGTACCTCCAGGCGGGAGTGGAAGAGTTTCTTTGTCTAGGAAACCACGAGGTACGGTAAAAGACTGGTGGCCATTTTGTGCTCAGTATGGTGCTGGTTGCATCCCTGATGACGTTGGCCCATGCAAGATGACACTGATTGTATCCAAGATGGCACTGGCCATGTCCAAGATCTGTCACCAGTAAGAAGAGTTATTACTCTAGAGGGTTGAGTTCTCATTTTATTTTAGCTCCTATAGATTTCAGAGGATTTGAACCATAATCCTTGGAAAGCTTTAAGTTCTCATTCACCCCATTTTTTCCCAGAGGGTTACTAAGGATATTATTCATCGACTGGTTTAAACCCTAAATGTAACCGTAATAACTTCGTATAGCATACATTATACGAAGTTATACGATTATAGCGGGAAAAAAAAATGGGTAGGACCATCCCTTTCTTTTTTCCTGAATTTTTTCTCCTAGTCATTCACGTCTCTGGTCTTCAATTTGGGGAGAATAGCATGAATCCAGAGAATATTTATGACTGGGGTGGGGAAAGACTGTGCATTCCTTGGAAAATGGAGAATAAAAATACCAAAAATAGCCTGTCTGTGAGAATGGAGACTTGGGAAGAAGAAACCATAAGTGACTTAGGAATCAGAATGACATGGCCTGCAAGAAGATTTAGGACTGATTTGCTGGAGAGTTGGTCATACCAAAGGCAGTTCACTTTCTGTCTTTGGATGTTTATGTGTATTTGTATGCTGTTGGTAAAGGTTCTTAAATTTGTACCCCCAACCTATCTAACATGGGCGTTTATCTCTTCCATGCTGGAATGGCTGTTCATATCACGTTGGCCAAAGAATTGAGCTGAACTAAACATGTGTTATTTGGTGGAAAGAAACTTTGTAATATCCCCTACGGGAGACATAACAGCCATTAAAATGAGAGGCGTTCACACTGTGTGTAGGTTTTATTTTTTTAATTTATTTTTCAGTTGAAACATAATTGATTATACATATTTATGCGATATAG
>NW_007737429.1:0-2292 GCF_000696425.1 Galeopterus variegatus | reverse complement strand
CTGTACAAGCAGATGTAAGCATAAACTTGTTCAGAACAAATCTCTAAATTAACATAAAATTCTTCATTTAAAATTAGGACTGCGGGGATAGAGAGGGATTTAGAGTCAAGTGATAGACAGACTCAGTCACGTGACTCTAAGGATATCTCCAAGGAAGAATATAATATACAGTGAAAGATCCCTTGCTGAGTGACACAATGATCATTTTTAAGTGTTGTACATCAGGAAGCAAACTGATGTTTGCAATCAAGCAAATTATTTGAAACAAATTGAAAGTTTAATACAGATGGGTTGGGGAATCATTTGGGGACATCAGGTGAACACATTTCTAAATATTTCCAGATTCAGTAAATATTGTATACATAAAACATTTAATATAGAAAATGATATACAAATGTAATTACATAAATATAAATTATAGGTTACACATAACATAAATACACAGACACAATTAGTGTTCTGTACATTAGAATAATACTCATTAGATGAGTATTTTTAAAGAATTTATCCTAAGCCAGGCACTGCATCATGTACTAGAGAAACACTGATAAACAAGATAGGTGGTTCTTGTATTATCATTTGAAATTTGTATGTAGCACAATAAAATTTAGGATTGTAATGCATATTATAGTTCAGTGGTTCCCAAATTAGGATATATAATCGCTTCTCAGCCTTTTGTCTAAGGTCAAGTGCAGTATCTGTTCTAATCAGTTTAATATCTGATACATACTCTATCCAAATTAGGATATATATATGCATGCACACACACACATGTGCACACACACACACATGAGATGTGTGTCAATGGACTTTTTGAAGACCTCCATACATACATAAACATATGTTCATGTATATGTATACATAGACTTCACATTAAAACATTTTTATATGATAAAGATGGTAGAAAAAGTTTCCATATACCCCACTCAGATTCTGCCATTATTAACATCTAACATTAGTTTGGTACATTTGTTACAATTAATGAACCAATATTGATACATTATTCTTAACTAAAATCAATACTTTATTCAGGTTTCTTTAAGTTTTACCTTCTGTCTCTTCTGTTTCAGAATTTTATCCAGGATACCACCCTGCATTTAGTTGTCACGTTGTAGGCTCCTTTTGGCTTTGACAGTTTCTCAGAATCATTTTATTTTTGATGACCTTGCCCATTTTCAGGTGTGCTGGTCCGGTTGGAATTTGTCTCATGTTTTTCTTATGAGTAGACTTGAGTTATGTGTTCTTGGGAGGAAGACCACTGAGGTGAAGTGCCATTCCTGTCACATTGATCAAGCACACATACAATTGACATGACTTATCACTGTTAATGTTAACCTTGCTCACCTGGCTCAGATAGTTTTCTGTTAGGCTTCTCCACTGGAAAGTTATTATTTTTCCCCTTTCTGTACTATACTCTTTGGAAGGAAGTCATTATGGGTAGCCCACACCAAAGGAGTGGGGGATTATATTCCACCTTGAGAGCATGTCTGTAGAGTTCTTCTGCACAGGATATTTGTTCATTTTTCCCCATTTATTGTTTCAGTGATTTATTTATATCAGTATGATCTCACAGGTATTTATTTTATACTTTTTCTTCATTTTATAGTTCAATGTTACTTAATTTCCTGCTGTAATTGTTCCAGCTTTGGTCATTGATGGCTCTTTCAGTTGGCTTCTGTGTCCCTTTGCCATACCTCTGTCATTTTTTTTTTAAAACACATCTTTACTTTCTGGTACTACAAAATGCTCCAGGGTTATCTTGTACATTTCCTGTTCCAGTTCCAGAGTCAGTGTTACTCTGAGAAACACTGTTTCCTTTTTTTTTTTTGGATAAAAGTATAAGAAACCAAGAGCTGGGCAACAGATATACTCTCTCGTACTGTGATATCACAGATTTTAGGACTGACTGAGAAAGAAGATATATGTGCATATACTAACTTGTGTATGTATACATTTCTATAAATATTTCTATATGTAACCATATGTATTTACACTGAGCTAAACATGACTTCATGCTGATGTCTCCAAAACAAACCTATTACTATGTGGATAATTCAATCCTTTCTGTATGTGAAATAAAATATCCTACACATAATGAATATTTAAATCCACAGCCTTACCTAAAAATACTACAAGCGCCTTAGAATGGACTCTGAGCTTATGTGGAGATTATCGCAAAAGGAACTAGCTACTCAATGGAGTTTGCCTGAGTGACGCACTTCTGCTGTCTGTGAAGATCAGACTGTCTAGCAGAGTATGTCTTCTGGAAATACACATGGTCAGATCATTTAA
>NW_007737428.1:62877-63744 GCF_000696425.1 Galeopterus variegatus | reverse complement strand
GGAGCTGGTACTGCTAGCTTTTTGATAGAGGAAACTGAAAATTTTTTTTCTTGTAAATTAACTTTTATTTGGAGTAATTTTATATTAACAGAAAAGTTACTACGAGAGTATACAGAGTATAGAATTCCTGTGCACTACTCACTTGGTTTCCCTTAATATCATCATCTTACATCACCATAGGTGTATTTGTCAGAACTATGAAATGAACACTGGTCCATTACCCACAANTATTGGATAAATTCTAGAAAGGCAAATTGCTATTCCCCATCTCCCATTTCTCACATCTCCTAGGCTGTGGCTCCCTCTGTCTCCATTTTTCTCTTTTCTGACTTGGACTTTAGAAACAATCACCTTGGATTTTTTGTTTGTTTGTTTTTTACAACTGTTTAGAAATAATATGTTTCTTTTTTTTTTTTCCTTTTTGTCTTTTTTCGTGACCGGCAACGGATTGCAACACTCAGTGTCGCACCCGTACCGGACCGGACCGGCAACGGGATCGCAACCCTCGGCGTTGCACCCGCACCTCGCTCAGCCAGGGAGCGGCCAGTCTGTATGTAGGATCCGAACCCTCGGCAGGAGCGCCGCCACACTTCCCAAGCGGAGCACTGTAGCAGTGCGCCACCGGGCCGGCCTGAAATAATATGTTTCTTACATTATCTGTCCTACTCCATCTTCACAATCTCATATGTGTTACCTCACTCTGTTCCTCTAACAGAAACAAATAAAGAAGGATCAGGCAAAGCAGAGCATGGAATATAGTAGAAGTGCTAAGTGCAGTGGGAAGTGAGAACCAGGGTCCTGGAACAAATTGCTAAAGTCTTGTTGCTGAGAGATATCTCAGCCCAAGAATGTGGTCCATGTCAGGTG
>NW_007737428.1:58992-59824 GCF_000696425.1 Galeopterus variegatus | reverse complement strand
GAAAAAACCTCAACACAATGCATACTTGCTATGAGTTAAGTATAGAGCTAGACACTTTTTCGTAGATCTTTCTCTTTTATACAGAACAAATTAATTTATTTAAAGGCCCAATTCGGTTCAGACTTTTAAAGAAATAGTTGAGGAGGAGCCATGATTTTAAAGTGCTTCTTTAATTGTCTGCTATTTCTTCTTTTATTTGTAGATCAGGCAGTCTCCTTATCAGAAATGGCATGCTGGTCACTCCCATCCCATGCCAATGGCAGGAATGAATAATAAATAAACTACAGTCCTCCTTTCTCATAACTTGGATGTGTCTTCAGAATGCTTCTCAATAATCCACACCAGGAAGTAATTAAGCAAAACTGGGACTTGAGATAAAAACTATTTCTTTTCTTTACCATATGTGGGTGCTTCCTTTTTCTCATATTCAAACTCTGGCTGTTTTAAAGTATTCAATAATTTATCTCTATCTCCATTCTGCCTGACTTCCCGCTACTGCCTTCGACAAGTTTCTAATTTTGTATTCTCAATGACAAAAGAAGCATGCAAGATAATTTTGCATATTGGTGTGCCAACTTGTTAATGACTATAATACTATAAAGTGCTCTGAAGCAACTTTTTTTCTGAAGCAAATTTTTTTGCATATTGGTGTGCCAACTTGTTAATGACTATAATACTATAAAGTGCTCTGAAGCAAATTTTTTTTTATCGTAATTGCAGATTCTGCATGATCACTGTTGGAGCCTTCAGTTTTTTCTTGGAAATCATGCAAAACCAAAGCTTTGTAACTGAGTTCGTCCTACTGGGGCTTTCACAGAATCCAAATGTTCAG
>NW_007737428.1:54511-58063 GCF_000696425.1 Galeopterus variegatus | reverse complement strand
AACTATGGAACAAATTGGCAGTGCTTTCTGATGAAAAATAAAACATTAAAATTTTAAAAAAATAAAAGTTGAGAATAAAGAACTCAAAATGATCTTAGACAAAAGCTTTATGGGATGTTACCTTGAAAGTGGTAACATAATGCTGTAGAAAAAAAGCATTATGTGGGGGTCAGAAAACGATTTTACCTTCAGATTACTAATCAATTCGAAGTTGGCTACTCAGTACCCTATTCTGTGAAATTAAAGACAGTTGAATTTTATGCTTACTTAGAATCTAATAATCAAAAAAAGAATGAAAAGAGAAATTACCTATCAGATGGCTTGTCATTCACTCCATGCTTTGAAAAACCTTTTGGGAGGGAAGACAAAAATATCGTAGAGATTAGGAACAGAAACTTACTCAAACTATTTCACTTGAAAAGAAGTTTGTACCTAGGACACTGAACTCACTGACTCTGATGAAAAACAACCAGGATTCAAGAAAGGCAGAGACCAGAGCTTGTTTAGAACCCCAGTTCTCCATGTTCCTGTATCACATTACTCCATCGTTTATGGTGGGTTCATTATCACCTGCTACAGAATTTGAGTCAGTGAATTTTTGAGAGAGAAAATCTGATTGGCCCAGTTCTCCCTATGGATGAATCCCTCTTGGATGAGGTGAGCACCCCATATTGATCAGCTATGGAAGAGTAAGACAGATTCCATATGGGTATCTCTTATTCAGAAACCATCAAAGAGAACTCTTGAAAGACCACATTACTAGCAAAACTAGTACCAAGACTGCACATATAGTGAGCTGTCTTCCCCCACTCCCTCACAGAAGGGATAGAAGCCAGAGACACCAGAGCATAAAAAATAGATTGCAAAAGAGGATTACACCTCAATTTTCTTGACTTTGTCTATCCAAGTGAGAACAATTCCATTTGAACAATTATCAATAAAGAGATCATTCAAATTTTGACACATCCTCTATACCATTCCCACTTCAGTTTCTGTCTCCCACCTCTTTCATTACTACTTCTGGTTTATATCTCTTCTTCTGTCCATGATTTTCCCTAGCTTTTAGTCTCAATCTGACTTGCCAGACTCTACTCTTCCTTTTAAAAGTATCTGCTTCTTTTGGGGGTCATCACCCTTTATTTCTTGAAGGGGTTAGCTCCTTGCTCACTGTCACTCAACATGATTCTGCCATAATTCTTAGTTATTTTCATATCTGCATAGATAATCCTTCCAATATACAGACTCTTAAATTGACCACTTGACCATCCAGGAGTCATGTCCTTTAATCTGTCTCAGCTGGTTACTCCCATGGTCACACCTTAGACCTTGTCATCACCATTAGTTTAAAACTTTTATAAACACAGTTTCATACCCATTAATTTTCACCCACATCTGCATTATTTCCAGCTTCCTTCTCCTAGTGCCCAACTCTAACAACTCTTTGACTCCTTTACAATATACAAATGCATACTTTTTACATGATCCCAGACATACTCCGGCCTAAGATATTTGAAAAGTATGATCTTTGTGTCTCTATTATTCTTCCTCCACATACCTGCATGGCTTACCTTCTCACCCCCTCACTTCCTTTGGTTGATTATTCAAATGTGTCCTCTCAGTAATGCATTTTCTGACTAACTCAAAGAATTGCAAATCCCACCCACTAACACTTTGTGACTTCTATTCCTCCATTTCTGTTTCATTTTTCTACTTAACACCTGTCATTATCTAACATGTCATACAGTTTGGTTCTTTATTTTGTTTATTGTCTATGCACTAGAATGTAATTTATTTGAGGGTAGGTTTTTTTTTAAAGTATACTGTTAAATCTCCAATGCCTGCAATAGCACCTGGCACATAGTAAGTGGCTAATAAATACCTTTTAAATTAATAAATGAATGATAATAAAAATACATAAATGGGCTTCTGCTCCTGGGAGGGATGCAATAACTTGTGGCCAAAAATGCTCTTGCTGTGGACAACTAAAAAAGCCAGATACAATAGAGAAATTGCCTGTATGAGGTACTGGAGACCTGCTGAGACAACCAAAAGTGGAAGGAACAAGACTCCATGAGACATAACTTTCAATAAAGTGAGTTGAATTCTGTGGCTGCTTTTACCCTGGGAGCATTTGTTGATTCTGGGCATGGACAGGAAGTTGAGAATCTGGGCTTTGCAATGGTGGGAGGTCACTGCTGGAGGTAGGGTGAGGTGGGGGCAGAGACACCAGGAGAGGTTTTGAAGGAAATTTGGAGAGCCTCAATAATGCAGCACTTTTTCCCTCAGGACATTTCCTCAGTTCTAGTGGCTCAATAGTGTGTGTTATGGGTCAAATTGTATCCCCCCAAAGATGCTAAAGTTCTAACCCTCAGTTCCTATGAATGTCACCTAACCTGAATAAGGTCTTTGCAGATGATAAAGTAAGATGAGGTTAAAACACAATCTATCATTGAGATATATGGGCATAGTCATGTATTGCTGGAGAGATATAATCAATCATATAAAGATGAGGTTATTAGGGTGAATTGTAATCCAACATACCTATGTACTTATGAAAAGGGGAGATTTGGTCACAGAGACAGATACGCAGAAATTTGGACACAGAGACAGGGAGAATGCCATGTGAAGGTGAAGGCAGAGAGATTGGGGTGATGCATCTACAAGCCAAAGAGCTCCAAAGACTGCCAGCAAACCATTAGAAGCTAGAAAAGAGCCACGGAACAGATTCTCCCTCATAGTCTTCAGAAGGAACCAAATAATAAAATGAAATAATAAAAAGAGGGTAAAGAAACAAACAAAGCCAAAACATAGTTCTTTGAATACAAAAATGAATTGATAAACACCTGCTATTGTAGTGGTAGTTACATGGATGTATACATTTGTCAAAACTCACCTACTATATATTTAAAAATACTGCCTATTATTGTATGTGAATTGTACCTTAAGAAGTTGATTTAAAAATAAAAATTTGTCAAACATTTTTTTCCATTTCTTTCTTCTTTTTCCTTCCTTTCTTTACTGACTTCCTGACTTCAAAATGTTTTAGACATTATAGAAATTTTAATTAGTAGTTTTCATTGTAATTACTTATGTTATAATATAGCATATCAATATCATTAAGACTAATGATAATTATAATATTTAATAGTAACATTTTCCAGAATAGAAAACTAGGAGAAGTTAAGAAAATTGCTTAAAGTCACAGAACCACAAATGATGGAGCTGGAATTCAATTATATAATATCTATCTGAACCTTTACCCTGGGCTCAGAGCTTTGCCTGCCAGTCAAAAAAGATTTGGCTTAAAGGAAAAAACCTTTGGTAACTTTTAGCAATCTACATCTCAATGTGACTTTGAATCTGAGCTTAGGTGGAACACTTGGTAACCAAGATGGGAGGTGTCCCTTAGGAAAGGTGAGCTCTGAGGACAGAATCTGCCTGTTGTCAACCTTGTCTGGGATTAATTGGCCCCATGGTTTGCCATGGTCCTGGATTCACTGTGTTAAGTAGTTCATTCAACAAGTTCTTCAGGGTTTGTGGAAAGTCTTTGTC
>NW_007737428.1:52441-53189 GCF_000696425.1 Galeopterus variegatus | reverse complement strand
GGAGACTGATGCTTTGTGTGGACGTGTGGGGTGGAGGGTTAGAGAGAGTTGCTGTGGAGCACGAGGGCTTAGGGCTTGGGTTCCGGTGCTAGATCCTCTCTGACCACTCTCTGCTGAACTATCTCCAAGCTTAGCCTGAAGTTTACAAAGCAGAACCATGCAAGTTTGCCTTACAAGGTATTGTAAAATCAAATGAACAAAATAAGTTCGAGCAAAAATGAGAGAAAGATATAGTTAGGGATTACGTCATTCAATAAACATAGACACACTTTAGCAGTGGAAAGCAATTAGCATGAAAGTTATTTGACTGGGGAAATCTGGGAAGGCTCTGTTGANCTTATTGCATCTTCTTTGTGAGGCTGGGGTTAGAGGTAATATGGGGAGTAGAAGAAACGGAAGCAAAACTCTTTAGTGAAATCCTAGGAGAAGCTACTGTTTGTCCCTATCATGGTTTTTTGCCCCCCACCCCCTTGTACTATGTGTTTTTCTATGTCTCATCTCCTGATTCTTTCTTTTCTAACTTTTGTTCACAGTGACACTTATTTTTTTCCCTTTTGGCTCTGACATCATTCTAACCTTTGCATCTCCTCCTCACTGTTATTTTTTCAAATATACTTTTAAAATGCTGATGTCTTTGACCCATCCTGAAGATGTCCTGAGCATGTCAGTGGTTTCCTTCCTCACCTGTTATGGTTTCTTGGCTTTACGTTGGCTCCACCTGGATGTTTGGAGACTGATGCTTTGTGTG
>NW_007737428.1:49988-51142 GCF_000696425.1 Galeopterus variegatus | reverse complement strand
ATCATGTTTATAAAGTGCCTACTTTTCCTTTTCAAATGATAGGAAGTGACAAAATAAAGACAGAAGAGGGACAAAATGGAAAAAGTGAGGAAAAGAAGTGATACCTGCATTTGAGCCCTTCCTTTTTGTTTATAGACATGGAGTAGGCATCTCAACAAAGGCCTGTGAGGATTTTCTTAAAGTAATCTAGGATTGGCCCTTTGTAATAGTGACATTTATGAAATCTCAGCCTGAATTTCTGTCCTGTATGAGCTAGTAATTCTCATGATGAAAACTCACACAGGTATCTTACCCAAAGTAAGATTTTTTTTTTTGTTTTACTAAATTGTGAGACATTTTATGTACTAAATGAGTACTAAATACTGCACAAAAGTAATCATGTTCTCTGTTTTGGGGATATAAACATGCTCCTGTTAGAGCTGAGGAAAGATGTTTAAATTTTTTATTCCTTACCTTTTCCTGTCTCCCACTGGGAGAAATTGAGAATGAGACCTTCTGATCCTTCTAGAAGAAAAGAATTAGCAAGTCTGAAGCCACTGATAAATCCTGTTTGAAATGCCTGCAGGGCCTCTTTGTTTTGTTGGGGCCACAGTGAATCCACTTGTATGCTCCCCACTAAGTTTCTACTGCAGGGAACAGAGAGACAGATGTCTTCAGTGGGACTCTGACACCTTAAATGAGGTAGGCGCTTTATTACAGATAAGTTCAAAGCCCCATTGTACTAAATTTAGTAAAAACAAAACAAAACATAGATGGCTAAATTCCTTTAAATGACTCAGAGTGATTTATTGTTAGGTGACAAATAAATATTAATGAAAGCTGCATTCGTGTTTTATGCTTCCAAATTTTATACTTTGCCAGTGAAAACATATCCAAACTTTAAAACCTGGTTTTCATGGCCTTTGGCTAAGAGGACAATTTACTTTTCTGAGTTTTTCTGCTATGATTTGGAGTTTGGCTAAATTGAGGTCTCACGTTGATCTATTTGCCAGATATAGCATTTTTCTTCACATTTCCATTAAAATTTGGCTTCATTTCCCTCACCCCAAATGTCCTCACTTTTCTGATTTTTGTATTTCTGGATTCCAACCTATTCACAACCCAAACCCTATTTTACTTGTATTTTTCTCTCATGATAGGCCCCTTATATTCAA
>NW_007737428.1:38869-48665 GCF_000696425.1 Galeopterus variegatus | reverse complement strand
GGTTCTGTTTGCATCTCAAAGAACCTGTTTGGAAACTTGACTTTCTTCAATTATAGTTCATCTCTTAACATAATTTTGAACTTGTCACTGACCAATCTATTTTTTAGGGATTTGTACTCTTCTTTCAATAGATGGTGTCTACTCTTCTAATATCAAACAGTGCCTTACATATTTAATGATCTTATCTACATTTATCTTAAAACCAGAAAGATGCAACAATCACAATAATATGTTGAACCTTCAAAAGGAGAGAACAGAACTGAGGTTTCCAGAGATGGGAAGGAATTGGTAAAGGGACATGAGAAATGATTGCATTGTATAATATCGAACTTTAAAATAAAACATTTATGAAGAAAGAAGAAATTATTAAGAATAGGGGAGCATTTTTCCAATTTCTCATGATAATTCCACATTTCGATTCAATATTTGAAGAGAAAGATAATTATGAAATCATGGAAGAGTAGAGAAGAAATATTATAATTTGTTAATATTTTAAAATAATAGACTAAATTAAAATGGGAAAATTGACAGACTGGACTACGTAAAATGGAAAAAAGTTACAGAAAAAGAAATAATATGCAGAGAAAAAGCAAAATCATAATTCTTAACTAAGAGATATAATTATTATTTTGCTAGATTAATATCCATTCTACTAAACTGTCAAGATTCCAAAAGATGAGCTGACAGAAGATTAAAGGTAATCAAAAGGGTGATATTTTTGAAAAAACAGTATGAAAAATATAAAATTTGGCTGATAAAGTTTATATGAATATAATCAAATGTAGTTTCATTCCTGTTAACTTAGTATGACGATAAGACAAAATAACAAGATAACTTTTTTTACCCATGTTCCTCCCTTTATCTGAAAAATTATCAACAGTGAAACATTGGCCATACTTGAATGTAAAAAATCTATATNACAACTACAGATAAAACTGCCATAAAAAAAATTAATGTTCATACTTATCAATAACAATGATAATATCTAGCATTTGGGTAATGATATTACACTTGGGAAATTATTTTAATGTTGTTTGTAGAATTGGTATGAGAGTTAAAATTGGAAGCAACATAAATGAATCAATGGAAAAATGGTCAAATAAGTATTTTATAAAAATATATACATTATCACAGCATTAAATTGATAATTAAACTAAAGAAAATATGACAACATGAAAATAGTTATAACAATCCTAAGTCAAAATCAGATTATAAAATGGTATTTTTATATGATGATTTAATTATGTAAACTACATATGCTATAACAAGGACTTAAAATAGAAAAATCATAAAGTTGTACATGGAAATTATAAAAATTTTTTTCAAATAATGTTTTTAGAAAAAGTATCCAGAGGAATTAAGGACATAAATGTAAAGAGGAGCATATAAGATGAAAAAAACACTACTAAGATAATCGGTGTCACCTCTCCCAGTGTGACAGAGATGCAGAGTATTTGTCAAAGCCCATTTCTCCAGAGCAGTGAGAGGGTGACAGAGATGCAGAATATTTGTCAAAGCCCATTTCTCCAGAGCAGTGAGAGGCCCCGAAGGGGTAAATTCCAGGAGATGACTTCTTTAAGAGAGAAGGAATTCCTGGGAAATAAACCAGAATGAGGTTTTCTCCCAATTTTTATTGCCCAGGCAAGAAAATTACAGAAAAGGAACACAGGTGGTTACAAAAAGAACAGTGAGATAATCATTATGGCAACACTCAGTTCCCTAAGAAACTTAAAGAAACAACTGAAGACTTTCCCATCATTAGATTTAGCTGCACCAAGGATATCTGCCCTTAGAGCAGGCATTTTTGCTGTGTTACAATTTTTTTTTATCTACAACAGAGACTTATTCCTGGGAAAGTTTTCTGCTTTTCCCAAGCTTAGCCTTTCTATGTGCAATTCTAAAAAGTTAAGCCCTGTAAAATACATTTGCTTCATTAATGTTGGTATCCTCCACAAATAGGAATATTAGAAATCTTATAACTGGTCATATTCATAGGCAGAGAAGCTCAATATTCTTATGGGATACATTTAAGAGTGCAGTAAAGAAGGTAAAGGGTAGTTTCCTTCAATTATGCCAAACTCATGGTATTATCCAGACATTGTTTATATCATGCTGATCAGTAAGCTGACATCTTGACACAGAGGCATAGGCAAAAGATTGTTAAAATAGGTTTTGTGTAAAGCATTGTTCACCCAAGTTACTAAGGGGCCAGGGATAATGGATACAAAAATGAAGAAACTGAATTGAGAAGATTTTCTCAGGAAGAATTCTCCAAGAATTTCAGTGATGAGTTATATTGGAATAGTGTTTTTCAGATCGCAAAGCATAGAGATAAGATGCATAATACATAAAATGTATGTGTGAAAGTGTGTGTATATATGTGTGTGTATAATCTTTTCTAATTCTTTTGAAAATTCAGAATAAGGTAGGGTAAGTATTTGCCTTTTTATTTCTCATAAATAAAGTCTAAATTTCAAAGTGGTTGTCACTTTTCCAAGGAAAGAACAAGTTCTGAATTTCTGAATCTTGATAGAAATCAAAATTTTTGAAGGGCATTTATTTTTTATTCCCCAAATGTGAAAGATTTGGCCTGATCTGGTGAGTTTCTGAATCAACAGATAAATCTTGCAGAGGCCTGGGCATCTGCAGATTTACAAAGATTGTAACAGAGCATGCAACAGAACCAAGGAATTCAGAGGTCAGCCCACTAATCTTCCCAAGATGGCATTTCTTGTTCTCTCTGCAGATTAAACATTTGTCACCTGCAGCCTATCTACAGACTCTAACACAGTGATGAATAACAGTGTAACTGAATTCATTCTATTTGGATTGGCCCATGATGATGGAAAGCAAAAAGCAATATTTGGGATTTTCTTGATTCTTTACCTTGAGACTTTGTTGGGGAACTTTCTCATTGTGGTGACTATTAAAACAAGCCAGACCCTTGGGGGTCCCATGTACTTTTTCCTGTTCTACTTGTCCTTTGCTGATGCTTGCTTCTCTACAACCACAGCTCCTAGATTGATTGCGGATGCACTTTCTCAGAAGAAGACCATTTCCTACAATGAGTGCATGACTCAGGTCTTTGCAGCCCACTTCTTTGGGTGCATGGAGATCTTTGTGCTCATCCTTATGGCCTTTGATCGCTATGTAGCCATTTGTAAGCCCCTGCGATACACAGCCATCAAGAGCCAGCGTGTCTGTGGTGTGCTGGTGATTCTGGCCTGGGTGGGATCTTGTATCCATTCTTCAGCACAAATTTTCCTGGCTTTGAGATTACCGTTCTGTGGCCCAAATGTGATTGATCTCTATTTCTGTGATTTGCAGCCCTTGTTGAAACTTGCTTGCATGGACACTTCTGTGATAAATTTGCTAGTTGTGTCTAATAGCGGGGCCATATGCATGGTGAGTTTCTTAATCCTGCTTATCTCCTATATTGTCATTTTATACTCTCTGAGAAACCACAGCACAGAAGGAAGGCGAAAAGCCCTTTCTACATGCACCTCCCACTTTATTGTGTTTGTCATATTTTTTGGTCTGTGTATATTTATATACACACGCCCACCAACCACCTTTCCAATAGACAAGATGGTGGCTGTGTTTTATACAATTGGGACACCTTTACTCAACCCTCTGATCTATACACTGAGGAATGCAGAAGTGAAAAATGCCATGAAAAAATTATGGTGTAACAAAGTATGACTTTAGTTGATAAATGATATATGAGGGTTCTAATGTGTATTTCCTTAACAGTTTAGTTTTTGTTGCATGGACTAAAAATATAAAATAATCTTGTTGGGAAACAGACAATTAAGACATCTGTGGATAAATATGTGTATGTGTGTATGCATATGTAATGTGTATGTGTGAGTATACTCGTATACTCATACATGTGTGTAAATATATATATATATATATATATATATATATACATATACACATATTTTATTATTCTGATAGGATTGCATTAGACTATGACTGCTTAAAGCTCATAATTATTTCAACCAATGTATGATGGGCCTTACTTGAATTCTGTTCACATCTGGTCATCTTCACATGATAAATTTGCTTCCTTTACAAATTTTTCTTCAGAAAGAAATGTAAGAATAATTGTGCGCATGTGTGTATGCACCAACTCCTTTTCCAGATTTTATTTTAGTCTCTTATGAATGAGTTCATAAGAGCTAATCTATAAGAGAACAGGACACTCACAGAATTAGGATTATTTTCTTGCCAACCTGAAAATTAGAAAGGATGCTCCCAGAAAATGCTACTCTGGAAATCTGCGCCTCAGCTTGCCTCACTGAGGGTATCTACAGTGATGGACCCTCAAACCCCGATATAAGCTGGAAAGTTCAGTGAAAACCTAGACCCTAACTGGAAAACCTCTCAAAATTCTGTGAATGGTGAAGGAGGGAGGATCCTTATATTTGGATGTGACAGGCAGTATCAGCCAGCCAGCTGCCCTGAGGAGTCCATGGGAGGGGCTGGCAGCTGGAATCTGCAGAAGGGAGGATGAGGATTAATGCCTGAAGAGAAAGGAAAGGTGAAAGAAATGTGCTGATTTGTTCCAGGTAGATTAGAAGGAACTTTATCTTCTGCATACATTGTAAGTCACTTTTGATTATGTGAATATTTCAGAAAGGAATAAAGTTTCAGGTTTTTCCCATATCATTGACCCAGAGTAGCCTAGCTTCCTCTGCTGTCATGCTTATTAGAGTTCTGGGGATGATGGAGGAAGCTTTTTCTTTGCTCCTCATAGTACCTCAAAACTCAAAATTCTTATTTCTTGGAAATACTCAGGAATTAAAAAGTCAGATCTAGTGTTTCTCAACTTTGGACTTTTAGTTATATGTGAGAATATTTTAAACTGTGAATTTTCCCTTTAAAGGTAATCTAATCTATATGTATAAAGCACATGCACCCCACCTACCTCACAATCTCACAATTAGTTACTGTCGTAGTGTTTCAATATCTCATCTTATAATTCCAATCACATTGGCACCAAGAAGTACTACTTTAAATGATATAGACTAATGTAAAAAGATCATAATGCTCTTTGTATATATATATATATATATATATATATATGATCATTTCCATCAACTGAACACAAAATGTCATAATGTTGCACCAGATCCCCAGTGATTCTCATATAAATAAGTGGTGATAAAGTGAACATTTACATCCCCAAAATGACATTGGTCAAAGCTCTCAGTACCATATTCACAAGAGGAAAATTTATTTTACACCATTTCCAGATAAATCCTCACAATTTTTCTTACATTATGTCTTACAATTCTGTCCTTAAACCACTTGGGTCAAGTCCTATGAAGGATATGTTTAAGTGTAATTATTTCCTAAGTAAGCAAGACTTAAGAAAAATAAAACTAATTTTTGTCTCTTGTTGTTCCTTCAAAACTAATGTGGTAGGAGATACTTTTTATCTATGTCTGAATGAAAATTCACCAAACTTCATGAATATTCTTCACAAGAATAACACAAAGCCCAAATAGTACTAGATTTTGGACAGGGCCTCAATTAGAAATTAAATGTCCAATCTATATTAAAGTGTCAAAAGTTCACCCACTGCCCACCTTCAGCTCAGGCCTAGGAGCCTAAAATGAAAACGGAAGACAGCAGAGTCTGTGGTGAGGGGACAAGAGAGGGAGAATCATTCAGGGGATAGAAAAGTCCTACTTGACCTGGTGTCTTAACAAGCTGGCTTACTGTCTCTGGGCCTGGCAGATATTGAACACTTTTTATTTCTCTTCTTTATAGGGCCTTTTTGTAGACCTTTTCAAGATTGTCTCCTTGGCCTTTCTAATTGTAGTATCCTTGATGTAAGAGGAAAATGTCTGATCACTGGTGACTTTAGCCCTTAGAGAGCCAGTGGTTACCTTCAACATGCTCTACCCTTCCAAGTGACCCTATTGGACTGGTCCTTAGAAGGCCTCATTATGGCTCCCCTTTGTAGTCCATGGGGAAACACCCATGGATCTCTGGTCATGAGGAATACTACTAATGTAGGAATACTGTTACTGTATGCTGATATCAACCAGCAGCCCTCACTTGACTCTACCAGTAAGTCAGCCAGTGTATCTTCCTGCTTAGATTTTTCCAAACTCAGTCCCCTGGTCCCACCAATCTGGAGCGTCTTATGCTAGGCTCTCAGAATAGCACTACAAAAGCCCACTCTGTTTTATACACACACGAACACATACAAAGACATAGTTCATGGTGAGGGGTAGTCTCATCTCTACAAGGATTTCTCCAAAGATTTTCTCCCACACTTGTGACCCCAATTAAACCATCAGTGGATTCATCCATTCACTAGGGCATGGTCCTCACAATCTAATCACACCTTCAAGGACCCAAAATAGGCTTTTCCACCCTCAACAGTTATAGTGGGGATTAAGCCTCAGTGAGTTTGTGGAGACATTCAATCTATAGCACACCCTTATATTGCCAGTGAAAAAAACCTCATACTAATGAGTATCTCTTTGCACAAGATCTCAAAATAGGATCCTTATATTTGGATGTGACAGGCAGTATCAGCCAGCCAGCTGCCCTGAGGAGTCCATGGGAGGGGCTGGCAGCTGGAATCTGCAGAAGGGAGGATGAGGATTAATGCCTGAAGAGAAAGGAAAGGTGAAAGAAATGTGCTGATTTGTTCCAGGTAGATTAGAAGGAACTTTATCTTCTGCATACATTGTAAGTCACTTTTGATTATGTGAATATTTCAGAAAGGAATAAAGTTTCAGGTTTTTCCCATATCATTGACCCAGAGTAGCCTAGCTTCCTCTGCTGTCATGCTTATTAGAGTTCTGGGGATGATGGAGGAAGCTTTTTCTTTGCTCCTCATAGTACCTCAAAACTCAAAATTCTTATTTCTTGGAAATACTCAGGAATTAAAAAGTCAGATCTAGTGTTTCTCAACTTTGGACTTTTAGTTATATGTGAGAATATTTTAAACTGTGAATTTTCCCTTTAAAGGTAATCTAATCTATATGTATAAAGCACATGCACCCCACCTACCTCACAATCTCACAATTAGTTACTGTCATACTGTTTCAATATCTCATCTTATCATTCCAATCACATTGACACCAAAAAGTATTACTTTAAGTGATATAGACTAATGTAAAAAGATCATAATGCTCTTTGTATATATATATATATATATATATATATATGATCATTTCCATCAACTGAACACAAAATGTCATAATGTTGCACCAGATCCCCAGTGATTCTCATATAAATAAGTGGTGATAAAGTGAACATTTACATCCCCAAAATGACATTGGTCAAAGCTCTCAGTACCATATTCACAAGAGGAAAATTTATTTTACACCATTTCCAGATAAATCCTCACAATTTTTCTTACATTATGTCTTACAATTCTGTCCTTAAACCACTTGGGTCAAGTCCTATGAAGGCTATGTTTAAGTGTAATTATTTCTTAAGTAAGCAAGTCTTAATAAAGATAAAACTAATTTTTGTCTCTTCTTGTTCCTTCAAAATTAATGTGGTAGGAGAAACTTTTTACCTATGTCCGAATGAAAATTCACCAAACTTCATGAATATTCTTCACAAGAATAACACAAAGCCCAAATAGTACTAGATTTTGGACAGGGCCTCAATTAGAAATTAAATGTCCAATCTATATTAAAGTGTCAAAAGTTCACCCACTGCCCACCTTCAGCTCAGGCCTAGGAGCCTAAAATGAAAATGGCAGACAGCAGAGTCTGTGGTGAGGGGACAAGAGAGGGAGAATCATTCAGGGGATAGAAAAGTCCTACTTGACCTGGTGTCTTAACAAGCTGGCTTACTGTCTCTGGGCCTGGCAGATATTGAACACTTTTTATTTCTCTTCTTTATAGGGCCTTTTTGTAGACCTTTTCAAGATTGTCTCCTTGGCCTTTCTAATTGTAGCCTCAAAACTGATCAAGATCCTCTTTGACAAGAACTGAAATATAAGGGAATCCATCTTTTCAAGAAAACAAGGAGTAAAATACTTTTTTTATGTATCTTGCAGCAATGCCCTCTGCCTGGAAGCACAACACCATTGTTTGGCTCTCACAAACCCTTGCAAATGCAGGAAACAACTGATTGTTGGATATGTCATCGACTACCAAGAGCTATTCAAGATCAATTCATGCCCTTGGTAATACCCATTGTAGAATTTTCTGAAATTCCTAATGTTACTGCAGAAGTCATCAAAGGAAATGCAGACACTCAGAGAGATGAAGTCAGATAATTTATTATGCTATTCGTCTCAGGGGAACTACTGTTCCAAAAGTCCTGAGCCCTGAATGCAGGGAGAACTAGGGTTATATATCTTTCTTGAGCAAGCAAGAAAGCTTTTCTATTGGCTCTCCATCTGTATCCAGGCAGAGTCACCTAAATTGGGGTCTTTGCCAGGTGGTTAATGGTGGGTAAGGGGCTTTGGGTAGGGGGGCTTCACCAGGAGGGCAAACTGGGTCATGGAGGTGGGGGATGTTGCTAGGGGGCTTTCTGCAATGTGGGCTAGAGAGCAACTCCATTTCTCATACATGCAGGAAATGTTGACAGGCTGAGGTTTAGCTCAGTCTCTCACCCATACAGGAAGAGCAAGAGCTGACAGGATGGCAAAGTGCAAAGTCACAGAGCTTAGAACTGCATTAAGCTGTCAAATGCTGTTAACCCTTAACATAACTTTAAACATTTCTTCCAAGCAAGCATATTTTAACTATAAAGCTAAAATAAGGATTAAAACAAGGAAATGACAAGGAATTTTGCCACTTCACTAATTCCTCTGTATTCTTACAGCAGCCTCATTCTAAAATGACTTTTTCATGTACAGTTAGTAGAGGTGAATAATTCCTCTGTTCCCAGCTCAATAATGATCCTGTCCATTAAACTATCTTAGTCATAAACTTCCCCTAGATGAATTGTCCAGAGCAGGCAGATCCTCATATTTCAGCAAACTTGCTCTGCTACCCCTGGCCTCCCTCCATCACTCCTCTATTTGGCAACTAAATGTCCAAAAGAGAAAAATCATTATAGGTTATGTCTGCAACCTCCTGTTGAAAGGCATCATGCCTCTGCTGGAACCTGGCCAGACTGCAAAAAGGCTGATCCTTGGTTGGATACAATTTTTAAAACTACTGCCTATAAATGACCAATTACACAGAAATACCCTGGGAGGTATGATATGTGCCCTGAGAGGATACACCTCTGTTTGTGGTATTGGAACAGATTTATCAACTCAGGTTTGGGCTCACAAGTGCTCGAATAGTTGGAAAATTGAGGGATATTGCCTTTTAGACTACACTGCCCCCTTCTCTATACAAAAAGAAGTATACAATGGTGCTTGACATAGAGTTAAGAGAGACTTGCTTCCTGGAGAATACCAGTATACCTGGTGGCAAAGCTTTATTAGCATAACCTTTCCCATTATGGAGAGTGGATTGATTGAGATATAATCCAGAATCTATCAAATACCATGGGTCAAACAGTGGAAGACACAGCCAGAGCCATAGCACTCCAGCAGACATCATTAAACTCTCTAGCCCAGATAGTACTGGACAACCTCATGGCTTTAGATTTTCTGCTGGCAGAGCACGGAGAGGTTTATGCCTTAGCAAACACCACCTGTTGCACTAACATTAATATCTCAAAGGGAGTCAAGACCTGAGTAAATAAAATATTTGCTCATGCAAAATGGTTACAAGAGGTGGAGTCCCTGACCTCTCAATGATTTATTTAGCTGATTACTTTTGGTGTTAAGAAATTTATTATTATCTGCATT
>NW_007737428.1:35957-37948 GCF_000696425.1 Galeopterus variegatus | reverse complement strand
AGGACATTATTGGTGCGAGAAGGACTGAAATCATGTTGGGACCTAAAACCACCTGGGCTGTAGGAAATTTTAAGAGACATTTTTTTTCCCTCCTCTCTTTCTTCCCATTCCCTGACTTTCTTATCTTGCTTGCTAAGTAGAAAAACAAGGCTGTTGAAAGCTCATCAGTACCTTGCAAAACTAACAGTGCTTCTTTGAGGTTTGCAGAGTTCCAAGAAGCTGACCTTGAGTACCGACAAGGAATTGCAGGCCCAGCTATGAGATAACAGAAGCTGCCAGCCAGCAAGAGCTTTGGAAAGAAGTTCACTCCCGGCACATTCCATCCCCTCCCACCTCCCCTTAAAAGACCTCTTAGTAAACTTGAGCTTTTGAGATGTCTTAGCTTACTTTCTCCTCAGTATTGAAATAAAGCTGCCTTCCCTTTCCACCAACATTTGACTTTTGAGTCTTTTTATCTGTTTGGTTGTGGGCAGCCGGACTTAAGTTTGATAGCATCTACACTCTATATGTGTTTGCACAATGATAAAATCTCCTAACAAAGCATTTTTTCAGAATGATATCCTCATTGTTAAGCAACACGACTGTATTTTACATTTGTTATGATCACAGAAAGTTTGGAGTTAGGTGAATGAAAACTTCTCTATCCTCACAAACAGGATAAAATCAATTCGCATTTACATAGCAAGTACAAAAAATACTGAGTGACTGACAGGATACCAGGAGACTTTGCAACCTGAACTACCTATTATAAACTGGATAGTATAGGATTCAGCAAGTCTTCAGTTCTGGAGGGTGCACCAGCCTGAATTGGTATGAAGTGGGCCTGAGTGAGTCAGAAGGTCAGAGTAATTCATGAACAAATGGATGGTTTTGATTCTAATATCACCCACTTCTGTTAAATCAGTGCTTCACCCTCAACTCACACTGATAGCCTCATAAAGAGTACTCTATGATCAACTGACAGAGCAGGAAAGGATCCCGGTCTGGTTTACAGACAAGGCATCATAACACATTGGCATGAACTGAAAAGAACAGTTGCCCATCTGTATTAGTGCATTTTCACTTGCTCGTGACTGAATACCTAAATCTGGGTAATTAATGAGAATAAATTTATTTCTTACAGTTTCGGATGCTGGGAAGTCCAAAGTCAAGGGGCATATCTGGTAAGGTCCTTGTTCTTGGTGGAAGTTCTGTACAGAGACTTGTGAGACTCACAGTATCACGTGGCAAGAATGGCAAGTGTAAGTGTTAGTGTTCCCATTTGCTCTCGTTGTAAATCCACTGTCCAAACACATGATAACCTATAAACCACTAATCCATTATTTCATGAATGTATTATAGACAGCATAGTTTTCATGATCCAATCNCATCATTAAACTCTCTAGCCCAGATAGTACTGGACAACCTCATGGCTTTAGATTTTCTGCTGGCAGAGCACGGAGAGGTTTATGCCTTAGCAAACACCACCTCTTGCACTAACATTAATATTTCAAAGGGAGTCAAGAACTGAGTAAATAAAATATTTGCTCATGCAAAATGGTTACAAGAAGTGGAGTCCCTGACCTCTCAATGATTTATTTAGCTGGTTACTTTTGGTGTTAAGAAATTTATTATTATCTGCATTCCAAATTGTTGTTGTTATAATCATCAGCATCTTTGTTCTCTTCCTTATGATTAAGTTTTGTATTCTCTGTACTATCTCCTGCTGCCAATCAACTGTTAAAACAATAGATAAGCAAATGCCTTTGGTCCTTGCCACTCCAGCCAGGTACCAAAAGTTATATACACCATCATGTCAAAAAGTGCTATTCCACTCGTCTTTCCCCTGACCCAGCAGGAAGCAGTGAGATGAGTTATTGGCTGGCTTGATCCATATGAATGGAAGGAACTATTGACAGTGAGGACATTATTGGGGCGAGAAGGACTGAAATCATGTGGGGACCTAAAACCACCTGGGCTGTAGGAAATTTTAAGAGACAGTTTTTTTTTCC
>NW_007737428.1:31623-34957 GCF_000696425.1 Galeopterus variegatus | reverse complement strand
TTTTTCAGAATGATATCCTCATTGTTAAGCAACATGACTGTATTTTACATTTGTTATGATCACAGAAAGTTTGGAGTTAGGTGAATGCAAACTTCTCTATCCTCACAAACAGGATAAAATCAATTCGCATTTACATAGCAAGTACAAAAAATACTGAGTGACTGACAGGGATACCAGGAGACTTTGCAACCTGAACTACCTATTATAAACTGGGTAGTTTAGGATTCAGCAAGTCTTCAGTTCTGGAGGGTGCACCAGCCTGAATTGGTATGAAGTGGGCCTGAGTGAGTCAGAAGGTCAGAGTAATTCATGAACAAATGGATGGTTTTGATTCTAATATCACCCACTTCTGTTAAATCAGTGCTTCACCCTCAACTCACACCCATGGCCTCATAAGGAGTACTCTGTGATCAACTGACAGAGCAGGAAAGGATCCCGGTCTGGTTTACAGACAAGGCATCATAACACATTGGCATGAACTGAAAAGAACAGTTGCCCATCTGTATTAGTGCATTTTCACTTGCTCATGACTGAATACCTAAATCTGGGTAATTAATGAGAATAAACTTATTTCTTACAGTTTTGGATGCTGGGAAGTCAGAAGTCAAGGGGCATATCTGGTAAGGGCCTTGTTCTTGGTGGGAGCTCTGTACAGAGACTTGTGAGACTCACAGTAGCACGTGGCAAGAATGGCAAGTGTAAGTGTTAGTGTTCCCATTTGCTCTCCTTGTAAATCCACTGTCCAAACACATGATAACCTGTAAACCATTAATCCATTATTTCATGAATGTATTATAGACAGCATAGTTTTCATGATCCAATCACCTCTTAAAGATCCTATCTTTCAACACTGCCAGACTGGGAATCAGGCTCCCACATGAGCTTTGGAGGAGACAAATATTCAATCCATGTCACCATCATAGCCAACTCAATGATGGTCTCAAAGGTAAGTAGCATAGGGAATTTCTGCTAGTGGACAAAGCCCTGAATAATAACCTCATTGTCAACTTTGTATACAGAGAGAAGAATCCTGGATTATGGATATACAGTGATTCAGGGGCAGTGGCAAATGCTTGGGTTGTTGATGAAGGTCTGGAAGTTAAAAAGGCTGAAGAAGTTGTCTGGAAAGGAGTTATGTGAATAGACATCTTGAATGCGCATCAATTAGGAAGCACCTACAAGAGAGTAGGTTTCAATATCCATATCACCAGGATGAACTATGTTTGTATGGTTTGGCTTAATGATATCTCAATGAAGTTTCAATAGGCACACAAAGTGTCTATAGTGGCAAAGATGTAGGCTAATCACTGGCTCGATGATGTGGGCTCCCTGTCGTGGGCTCCCTGTCATAAATGCTAATGTTCTATCCACAGCTTCTGAGAGTCCAACCTGCCAGTAGCAGATTCTATATCTCAGCACTCACTATGACATCAGTCCCTGAGATAACAGCCATCCACCTCTCCAACCACAGCAGGTTGATTAATCAGACCTCTTCCATCCTGCAAGTGGTAGCCTTATCAGAAATGATAAATATGAGGCTACTTCAAAAAAATGGAAAGATTTGTATTATCTTTTAATTGTTTTTTAGTGAACTTTCTACAAGTTTCTTCTTGCTGTAGATATAGTTTTTTTCCTTCTGTCTCCACACTGCCTTTACCTATACCAACATTTAAGGATTTTCAGACTCACAGATACGTTGACATAGTATCCCATGAACATGACCAAGGACATGTTACCTATGTGAGGGCAAAGGAGATGTAAAAATTTCCCATGACTTCAGAATTCACTGATTCTTACCAAGTAACCTACCACCCTTAAGCAACCAGCCGACAGAAGAAAGAAAAGGCCTGCTAAAAGCTCAAATAAGGGACTAGCTAGAAGTCAACTCTGTGAGGGGTTGGAATACTGTCCTCAGAATTCAGCATATGCACGGAACACCAAACCAATGCCTGATACGTGGTGTGGGATCCCCATTTGTCTAACACACATTGTGAGATCCAAGGGGTGAAGCGGAGTGTTCCCTACTGTTACCACTCCCGGGAACCCACTTTCAGAGTTTCACTAAGATAGAGGTCCTGGTTTCTGGGGAGGAGATCGTACCTGCTAGTGACATAGCAGAAACCACCATTCTGTGCACCATATATGAGTGAACTAACAGGAAAAAAGACTTACTGTTCTGGCTGGGGTACTAGATTCTGATTATTGTGAGTAGCTATGGTTGCTACTATAGGTTAAGCAGGGATGACTACATCCAGAACACAGAGAATTCAGTGGAGTATGTCTTAGCACTTGCACACTCAATGATAACTGTAACTGGACAACTGTAGCAACTGCTGCCTGATAAACACAAGGTAACTAAGGGATTGAATTCTTGCAGATAAAGTTTTCACTCACCCCACAGACAAACAGCCCAAACCAACTGAAGTGCTGGCCCAGGGCAAGAGAAATCTAGAATAGGTGGTGGAACAGAGTGATGCTCTATATTAGTTATAGAACTGGAATTCTATTGCTGGGAATTGCTGCAGCAATAAGGAATGTATCTTAGTTCTGTGTCCTCCATCCTAAGGGGACTCTGAGTTACTACCTCTCAAACATTTGGCTGCATGCTCAATTGCAAACACTGGATGTTACCCCACTCATCTCTTCTGTGCAGGGTACTAACACAAATAAATCACATGTATTTTGCAGGGCCTTAACATTTAGTCTAGTAGGACCACAGTCCTTAGATCAGGATGTAGCTTAGTAGGATCTTTGTCTTAGTAGGACCACAGTCCTTATCTGTTAGAAGGGCCAAAGCCCTTTAGTTTAGTCTGTAGCATAGTAAGACCACAGCCCTGTAGTTTTAGAAAGGCCAAAGCCTTGTAGCTAATGAATAGCCTAACTTTTTAGTATTGCACATAGAAATGCTAAGCTTGGGAAAAAAATAGAAACTTTCACAGGACTAAAAAGTCTCTGGTGTGGATTCGAAAATTGCAACACAGCAAAAGTGCTTTCTCTAAGGGCAGATGCCCCTGGTGTAGCTAAACCTAATTATGGGAAAATATGTGTGCTAAAAGCTTCAAGCCTACTCTGCCAATTAGTGGCTGGTTCCACATTTCACATTCAGCTGTTTCTTTAAGTTTCCCAGGGAACTAAGTGTTGCCATAATGATTATCTCATTGGTACTTTTGTATGTCACATAGCTTAGTATTATGACTCCTTTGATGGTAAATTGCTTAAACTATTTTTAAGTTGCACCCAATTTAATGAAAATTGTCATGTAGCCAGTTTGTTTATGTTTTCACTATGACTGATTAACCACCGGTGTTCTTCTCTGTAACTTTCTTGGATGGAC
>NW_007737428.1:26536-30721 GCF_000696425.1 Galeopterus variegatus | reverse complement strand
CTGATGTCCCCAAGTTGATTTTTGTATTTAAAGGCCTAACTTCACTTCACTGGTTGTAGATGTCCACTTTTCCCAACACAATTTATTTTATTTATTTTTGTTGAAACGTAATTGACTATACATATTAATGGAGTACAGAGTTGAATATCGATACCTGTGTATAATACATGATGATCAAGTCAGGATAATTAGTATATTCATCTTCACCAACATAATCATTCTTTGTGGCCCTGAAGCAATTTCTCAGTAACCCATCTTCCTTCCCCCTTGCCCATCTCTAATAACCACAGTTCTATTCTCTCCTTTTGAAAGTTCAGTGCATCACCATGATTTCCAACACCACTTATTGAAGAGACTTTCCTTTACGCATTGTGTGGTCTTGTCATCTAGGTCAAATATCATTCAATTGAAAGGGTGTGGATTTATTTCTGGGCTCTCTATTCTCTCCATTGGTGTGTCCATTCTTTTATGCCAGTACCTGCTGTTTTGATTGCCATAGCTTTATGGTAGATACTGTTATCTGGTAGTGTGATGCCTTGGCTTTCTTTTGCTAGAGATGACTGGCTATTTGGGTGCTTTTGTGTTTCTATATTAATCTTAGGATTGTTTTTTCCATTTTTGTGAAATATTCCATTGGGATTTTGGTAATGATTGCATCGAACCTGTATATTACTTTGGGTAGTATGGACATTTTACTATTTTTAGTCACTAATCATGGGGTCTGTTAGTAGGAACCACTTCCAGAAGCTCAATATCAGGATTCAGCTCTGAAGCTTCTTGCCAAGTAAGAACTGGATACTAGAAGAAGTAAACACTGGGGAGCTGATAAACAACAGGGCCTGTTAGTGCAGAAGTGGTTTTGGCACCAAACATTCTGAATAATTAAAGCACTGTGTCATCCTTGAAGACCAAGAGACCATGCAGGATGGATATACTGACCATTTTGCCATATGCCTTGGGGAATGTGATTTTCCATTTCCTACCTCATGAGCCAGAGGCAAGGGCTTGATTTCCAAGGAATCTGTGTGTGAGGCTGATCTAAAGACTATATCACCTCAGTATAGCTAATGATCCCAAAATATTATACCCTACAGAAACAGTTGACAAATGCATGTAAACATCTCTATATAAGCTGGTTTTAAAATTATGAAATGAGGTGAAGGTAAATCTATCTTTGATTAGGCAGTCCTTTTGAGCTCTTCACTTTAAGAAATTTTTTATAAGCAAAAGTTTCCGAAGGCAGAGTCTGCCATTAGAACGTATGAGGTCCATTTAAGACTCATGGTTTGGGTTGTTCACCTACTTGTTAAGATGTATAACAAATCAGTAAGAGAGTAAAGATGGTACATCTCCTTATAAACTTCCAAACAGGTGATCTTATTCTGTTTGGCTGAGATTTTGAGCCCAGACTATATTCTAGGAAACAAAGAACTCTAAGATATCATATAATATTCTAAGATTTTTTTATTTTCGTGCCTCTGCTAGCCACTGGAAGTCATTATTAATTAATGTAGGCATGTAGGTGTAGAAGGAAATATTTTTATTTTAATACTTCTCATTAATAAAAACATAATTATATACTTCAAATCCAACATTCTATTTTACATATTTTAATAATATTTAATAAATAAAGAAAGTCTTTATGCCTCAAAGAACTCTTTTACAGAACATCAGTCTATTTTAGTGTTCAAAATTTTATTCCAAATGTGACATGTATCAGGTGACTAAAAGTTGACCTTCTAAAATTGACATTAAATGTATAAGCCCAGCTTGGTTTGGGATTACAGATTCATATATGTATGTAATTACAAAAAACAACAAAAATTTTAGAACATCTTTTAAATTAAGCTTTTCCTCATAGTGTGAAGGTTATTAGGTCTGTTCACAAATATTCCAGCCTTCTCTCTCTCTTTTTTTTTTTTTGGCATATGGTTAGATTGTGTTTCCTTCATCTCTTTTATAAATGTATCATATTACTTTATAAAACTAAATATTGCCACATCCTGCAACCTATCAATTGCATTTTTAAGAGACATGTTAAAACTTTCATAGTTGCACTCTTTGTAGTAGTCAAATACTAATTGACAGGATAATGACCTAATGTGTTTTGAAATGATATTCACTGGGGTATGGTACAGCTATAAAAACGCATCTACAACTACATTCAACAACTGATATAAAACTTAGTAGATTAATGCTAAATGAAAAAATAAAAGAAATTCCTATGTCTGCATATAGTGTGCCAAAGTTTTAAAAATTCAAAACCAGATAAAGCTAAAAAATACATATGTTATAAAGATTTTTTTTATATACAAGGTAATTATACATTAAAAAACAAGATATTGTTAATCTTTAGTGTGAGGCAGTGTAGGATGGTAAAAGGATTTAAAATAGATTCAAATATTGGTAAGATTTTAGTTCTTGGGATAGGTAGTAAGTTAATAAGTATTCATTATACTGTTTAAATCAGCCTAAGAAAACAACAATATAAAATAAATAAAAAGATAGCAAATCGTTTAGAAATGGTACAATTCTACATTGGAGATTTTGTTGATAGAACTGGTTTCTTCCACTTATACATTGAATCTGCTTCCTTTTCTGTTGACTCCATTTTCAGTCAGGCTCTCTCCACTCGTAGTAGGACTGTAAAAAGGATTTCTGGGTTTGCCCTCTCATAAGCTCCATTAGAAAAAAACTTTTCTCAATATTCCAAACAAAAGTATTGGCTTTGCCTCTCATTTATACTAGATCCCTGACCAGATCATTACAGCCTTGGGAAAATATTTTCTGGTGGACTGAGCAGGAGTCATATTCCCATCCTTGGAAATATCACTCCTCAAACCGTATTTTCTGAGTATGGACAAGTTGTGGTTTCTCAGAGGAAACTCTGGGTGCAGTTATTCAATAAGCAAATGGATTTTTGTCAAGCATAACAAGGAGGGTCCACTGTCCACTAAGAACATTTTTTCAACTCATCTTTAGTATCCTTCTGAGGCAGGCAGGATGTATTTGCAAAGGAATTTAGATATGAAGATACTTCAAGAAGTTCATTAAAATGTTTCTATTATATTTCAATTCTATCTTGCTATGAACTTTTTCATATTGTGCAGCAAATGTCCACCAAAGGCTGAATGAGTCCTCCTTATTGATACATTCCACTCCACACTACATCATGAAAAATACCACATTCTACTATGGGGACAATCTAACATTTTCAACATCTCATTTCATGTGTGCAGTGCTGTTGATTGCTAGTAAGTCTCATCTATAAAAGCTATGAAAAGGAAGTCTCATTTCTGAAAGATTACTGGAGGAGTGTTGTGTCCCGAGATGTAACCTCTGTTCTATCTCATGCTTTCTAAATGAGTGGTCTTAGTGTCATTCAAGAAGAATTAGCGATTCTTATTTCATTTACCATTACAGAGGTAGATTCCTGGAAAAGGTAATTATTAATTGTTACTAACTTCCTTCTCAATTTGATTTCATTTTTTTCTTCGTTCATTTCCTTACTAAATGGTTATTAATCACAGACTATAAATTATAGTCTATAAATACTTACTACGGTAGATATAGTGAAGAACAAGGTGAATCATGAACCCAACCATCAATAAGTGCTTACAATTTACAGCACTTGCTTAGTGTTTGAGGAACAAAATAAGATTTTTTTCTGGTTTATAGCCATTATTCAAAATTTTTTCTATTTTTAGCTCCCACAAATAAGTGAGAACATATGGTATCTCTATTTCTGTGCCTGACTTGTTTCACTTAACATGCACTTCTCTAAGTCCATCCATGTTGTTGTGAGTGGTAGTATTTCATTCTTTTTTATAGCAGAGGAGTATTCCATTGTGTAGATATACCACTGTTTCCTTATCCATGCATCTGATGATGGACATTTGGGCTGGTTCCAACTCTTGGCTATTGTAAAGAGTGCTGCGATGAATATTGGGGAACAGGTATACCTTTGACTTGATGATTTCCATTCCTCTGGGTATATTCCCAGCAGTGGGATAGCTGGGTCATATGGTAGATCTGTCTGTAATTGTTTGAGGAACCTCCATACCATTTTCCATAGGGGTTGCACCATTTTGCAGTCCCACCAACAGTGTATGAGAGTTCCTTTTTCTCGGCAACCTCACCAGCATTTATCATTCTCAGTCTTTTGGATATTAGCCATCCTAACTG
>NW_007737428.1:10710-25895 GCF_000696425.1 Galeopterus variegatus | reverse complement strand
TTTTGCATTTCCCGAATGCTGAGTGATGTTGAGCATTGTTTTCATGTGTCTGTTAGCCATCTGCATATCTTCCTTTGAGAAGATATATGTCTATTCAGCTCTTTTGCCCACGTTTAAATTAGGTTGTTTTTTTGCTATAAAGTTCCTTGTGTATTCTGGATATTAATCCTTTTGTCAGATGTATATTTTGCAAATATTTTCTCCCACTCTGTTGGTTGTCTTTTCACTCTGTTGTAAACATACAGACAAATAAAGTGGTGGTGGGGGGAAAGAAGACACAACACTCACAACAATTCCTTGAACTTGTTAAGACAAGTGAACAGATATGATGTAGTGAGCTGTGGAGGGGAGAAAAGGTGGGGGGAAAGAGGAATGGGTAAAGCGACAAGAAAATCAACTACAATGTATATTGAGAAGTTAAAAGCATTTTAAAAAATTCCTATTTTACAGTTATCTAGTGGTTGATCCTTCAATCAGGACTTGCATGTGTGTGAGTTTCAGACACAAGTGCTCATTGATCCTTCAATCAGGACTTGCATGTGTGTGAGTTTCAGACACGAGTGCTCACGTGGTCATTTTATGCAGAAAACTCATGCATTCTTTCCTTTTTAGCCTAGTCCTTCCAGTGCCATATAGTTCCTCTTTCATAATTTTATCATGATTCTTTGAACACACTTCTTGGGATCATTCAGGGATTTGTTTAAATGTCGGTGTAACTCTACATTTTGTTATCAGTTCACTTGAATTTCCTTATCTGTTTTCTTTGGGTGATACAGGTAATCTCATATTTAAGCTACCATTTAAAACTAATGATTTTCAAGTTGAGTTCTGCAGTACTGACTTGAAATTTATACTTAAAAAAAAAGCAACTCTCTACCAAATATTTTCATTTGTATATCCCATGGCTACCTGAATTTAAACCTGTCCTCACTGACGTACTATTAATTTCAAGGTCCTCAACCTGAGGTACTGTTATTTAGCCATTAGAAATGTCCTTCACCATCAGCACTTTCAAGTACTCCCCAGGTTTCAATTTAGGCTAGTGTAAGGAAAATGTGTGAAATGAGGAGAAAACACAATTATTTTATAAGACAGTCATTAGTACAGATCTCAGAACTGAACTTACCTAACATGGAACCCAGGCAAGTTGCTTAACTTCTGCATGTTTAGTTTTCTCTTACATGAAATGTTAAATTTAGTATCTACTACATGGGACAGTTATGTAAATTAAATCATGTAAATTATGGAAAGAGATAAACACTGGGGCTATTACATAAAAAATTTGTAATATATAAAAACAGTAAGTACTTTTTGAAGTAAAATTATTTCAAGAAAATGTATTGCTTCATAAATGTCTTTTTACTAACATGGATTAGTAAAACAAATGGAAATAAATTTGAAATATGAGATTTTTAAAGTAAAAAAATGGCCTGAAAGAACTTTTTTAAAGACTTACAAATACCAAATATAAAAAATGTCAACACATTATTATCGCATTAGTTTTCTAGGGCCGTCATAACAAGTACCACAGACTGCATGGTTTAAATAACAGAGATTTATTTTCTCACAGTTCTGGAGGTGAAAAGTCTGAGGTCCAGGTGCTGGCAGGGTTGTTTCCTCTGCAGCCTCTCCCCTTGGCTTGGTGGTGGTGGTCTGTCTTTGTGTTTCCACATGTCCATCCTCTGAGCTGTCTGTGTCCCATCTCCTCTTCTTATAGGCACAGCCATATTGGGCCAGGGCCCACCCTAATGACCTCATTTTACCTTAGTTACCTCTTTAAAGTCACTCTGTCTAAACACAGCCACATTCTGACCTACTGGGGGTTATGACTTCATCATATGAATGGGGGCAGGGGACACAATTCAGCCCATAACACACATTCAGGGCAGTTTAGTGAAGAGGAGACTTAGAAGAAGAGGCTGTGCGCATGCAGATGCGGTGTGTGTGTTCTCAGAGGGGTGGGTACATGGGGGACAGATCCCCACTTGGTGGTGGCATATGTGCTTTAGGCAGTCGCCAGGATTTTTTTTGTTGTTGTTGATGGGTTTGGGGAATCCTAGAATTGCTGGGATACTATAGCAACTTGTGTAGTTTTGCTTTCATCTCTCTCCCTTAAACCCTGATGCAAACTCAGCAGACTGAGATGATTTTCTTGTGAGATCTCTCTTGTTCCTCTTGGCCTGAGACAAATGCATTCATTCATTCCACAGTGATTTATTGAGTGCCTACTACGTGCCAGGCACTATACCTCAGTGGCTGACGGTTCAACAGGGAAGTAAACATACAATACTCTCGGCCTTCATGGAGTTTACATTCTGATTATGGGAGACAGACAGGGAGAAGATGCAAATTGAATCTTTAGTATGTTACAGACTGAAAACGGAGAAAACGGCATTTCACATCCTGTGGCACCAACTCGTCATTCTCACAGGACAGGCAGTGCGGATCCACTGTGTCAAGTTGAAAGATCTGCAACGTGCTCTCCGCACACTCCTGTTTTGGGGGAAAATGAGAGAGAGAGAGAGAGTTTGGCCAGCAGCAGCGCATACTTCCCAGGCCTGTCAGGGACACAGAGCTGAGTGGAGCAAAGGCCCTGCATTAAGGGGGAGGCAGCCTAGAGGGGGGCTCCGGGCCAGTGCGGTGCAGATGCAGAGTGATCAACACTAAATCCCAGAGGAGGTTGAAGGAAGGTAGCAGGGATTTGGAGGAAGAGAGAGAGAGAGGGGGAGAGAGAGAGAGAGAGAGTGTGTGTGTGTGTGTGTGTCTGTGTGTGGTGGGGAGTGCAGTATTTGAGCTGAGTCTTAAGCAGAATTTTAGCACGAGGTAAAAGGTGGCAAAGGTCCAGGGTGTGAAAGTGCGGGCTTTGCTTGGAGAGTGGAAGGGTTGGGGTGGTGGGAGTATGAGGAGGGTGCAGGGAGGGCTGAGGTGAGGTCTGATGACCCTGAGAGGTAAGTGCTCTAGGACCACATGTGTGGTTGGCTAACAGGGTCTCACCTTTAAAACACTATACGGGGTGCGTGTGGGTGTACACGGACACACATAAATGCACGTGTACATATACACACATACATACACATGATTGTACCCGCCCTGCCTTTTTTTTGGATGGAAATTGCAGTGGTCACATGGCCATAGCATGATGGATGGAAAGACACCACGAGACACAGGCAGAGGGTACAAATCTCACTGACATGGATGGGTAAAGGATGTAATTTACTACCCAGAGCAGGGCACGCTGTAGCACCTTCAGTGGGAGACATGTCCCTGGGTTCTGGTCCCACTAGGCTCTCAGCAGCCGCTGGGACTGGGCAGGTCAGACGAGTGCTGCCAGGTCTCTCAAGCTTGCCTTGCCGATCACGCCCTCTCCTCCCACCCCTTCCCTTTCACTCCTCCACTCTCCCAGCTGTTGTGGAGATGCTGGCTGGGTGTTGGCTGCTTGCCAGTGCGAAATAACTAGTCACAACTCCAGCAGTTCCCGAGTTGTTTACTGTGAAACACTGGGTGATACGAGGTCAATTTTCCAGGCAAAGTATCCCTCAGTATATCCGGGTCATCCTGTAATTACATTTCTGATGAGGTAAAAAGGACAAATCTAGGACATATGATGATTTAATTATTCCGGATGTAATTATTCCCCTGGTTGAGGATGGGGAGTAATTTGCCCTTAAAAAGATACTTGTGGGTGTATGTTGGTACAAAGGATGGTGCCAGTTCAAAAGTCAGGAGTCCTAGGCTTTAGTTCTCCTGCCTAGATGGACTCAGTGGAAATCACAGAACTTTTCTACTTTTGATCAGCACTGGGTGGCAGAGAGCTTGTTTTAGTTTTCCGTTGCTTAGAACAGAATCCCTGGAACTGGGTAATTTGTAGAGAAAATGAAGGGTATTTCTTACAGTTTTGGAGGCTGAGAAGTCCAAGGTGCAGCGGGTGCATCTGGTGAGGGCCTTCTTGGTGGGGGCTCTACAGAGTCCTGTGGTGGTGCAGGCAATCGCATGGCCGAGAAGAGAGTATTCCCACATGACTTCTTCCTCTCCATATAAAGCTCCTTGGCAGCCCATTAATCCATTCATGAGGGTATAATTACCACAATCCAATCACCTCTTAAAGGCCCCACCTTTCAAATACCATGTTGGGGATTGAGTTCCAACATAAACTTTGGAGGGGACAAACATTCAAACCACAGCAGAGCTGACCTTTGTCCTGAATGTTGGGGTGCAGAATCTGTTGCTTGTTGAATACACAACCTTAAGCAGAGGTGGGTGTGGGTTGTCTATTGTCTTCTTGATAGAGCCAAGGAGTTTAGAGACTCAGGTCCCCAAGAGGGCATTTTGAGCCCCGATGTCCTCTGGCAACCATACTGGGAAGCTTCCAGGGACTTGGGCCCTACTACTCAGTAGGGAGGGGACTTGAGGGTAAGTTCAGTAAGAAAGAAGTGACAGTTAAGTTTTTTGCATGTATGACTGGTTAAAATTTTGATGCTGAAACATGCTGAGACACTTTGCTTACTGCCTGGAACATGTTAAACACCCGATAAGTGGTGGCTCTTCATTTATCAACTTTTTTATTGATCATCTTCTGTGGGCTGGCAGTGGGTCCTGGATAGGTACATTTGTGGACAAAACAGATATGATCACTGCCCTTGTGGAATTTAAAGGCCTATGGGAGAGACAGGACATTAAGAAGGAATCAAATGTGTGTCTGTTGAGATGCTGTGGTGAGAATGAGAAGCCAGCCGTGGAGGGCGTGGGTAGGAGGGGCAGAGAGTACCAGGTAGAAGGACTAGCACGTGCCAAGACCCTGAGGCAGGAGTGCACTTGGCGCTTTTGCAGACCAGTCAGGCAGAGGTCTCTGGAGAATAGCTGGGGAGGAAACCCGACAATATGAAGCTAGAGAGGTGGGCAGGGGCTTGATCCTGTCGGGCTTCGTAAGCCAAGGTAAGGAGACGGATGTTAGTCTACGAGCAGCGGGAAGTCATCAGAGTTTCAAATGGGAGAGTCACGATTGTGTCGGTCACTGTATGGAGAGTGGCTTGTTGGAGAGAAGATTGGAAGCAGGGAAGCCAGTGGGGGCTCTAATTTAGCAATGTTCTAGGAAATAGATGACAGTAACTTGGCAAGTGCTATAGTCTCAATGTCTGTGTCACCCCCCCCAAAAATTTATATGTTGAAATCCTTAACCCCAAGGTGATGACTTTAGGAGGTGGGGTCTTTGGGAAGGTGACTAGGTCATGAGGGCAGATGAATGGGATTAGAGCCCTTATAAAATAGACCCAAGGGAGCTTGTCTGCTCCTTCCAGCATGTGAGGACATAGTGAGAAGGCGCCATCTATGAAAGCAGATCCTCGCCAGACACCGAGTCTGCCAGCGCCTTGGTGGTAGACTTCCAGTCTCTAAACTGTGAGAAATAAATTTCTGTTGTTTATAAATACCCAGTTTATGGTGTTTTGCTTTAGCAGCCCGAACAGACTGACAGGGAGGGCTGTGGCATGAAGATGGAGAGGAATGGGTGGGTTTGAGGCACCCTCCCCCACTCCTGCTGGACTCTAGACAGGGCTGTGTGCTTTGCTTTGGTGGGTGAACATGTGCAAAAATGCCAGTGCTATTCTGAACTTAAACTATAGGATACCTCGCCTGTTTTTGTTCATCCTATTCTTCAGCCATTGTTATGAAAAGACCCTCCCCTGGACAGCTGCTGCCCGTTGATCCTGGCCCCAGAATGAATACAGGGCAGCTGAGCTGCCACAGCCAAGCCTAGCCGGGCTCCACCTGGGAGCAGAGCGGCCCGGCCCAGCCCTGCCTAGGTTAGCGCTGCCTAGCCAAATTGTACATCCACGAGAAGACTTTATTTTGTGACAATCTATGACTTTGGGGTTGTTTGTTATGTAGCATTTTTGTGGCAATAGCTAACTAAAATACTTAGCTTTATGGCTAGTGGTTGGTGGTACTGGGATGTGAATCGACTCCAGTGCTTGGTTCTTAGTCAACTCTTTAAACAGTAGATAATTAAAAAACAAAACAAAACCCCCAGCAGTCCATTTCTTAACACAGGCAACTATGAATAGAACGTGTAGGTATCTATCACATGAGATAAAATAGTGAGAAATTGTGCCTATGCCTCTACTCTAAGGGGCCTTCACTAAAGATTATGTTCTAGTTCGCTCTCCTGGGCTTCCTGCTTAGAGACAGCACTTGGGCTGGGGTGGCAGGGGCGGGGACTATCTATAGTCTTCCTGTTGTGATTCAGGCCAAAGATGTCCCAGAGCTTTTGAGGATGCAAGAAACCCTCAAACTCCGTTGCTGACCTGTTATCTGTGCACTTTCTAAAAAACTAGGCTAAACTGCAAAATGGCACAGCATTCAAGTATCTGCTCCTGGCAGAAGTTTATTTATCTATTTATTTATTTTTAGTTTTCTTATAACCTACTTTTTTACTACTCCTTCACCACAAAAAACCTATTTACTTCACAGCAGAAGTTTAATATAAGTTTTAGTTTGAAAAAAACTACTCAGCTGTAGCCTAGAAACTGAGGTATCAAGGGAAAGAAAAATCAAATGATCACCTGTGATCTTATAAAATGTAAAGTGTGAGAAAAGCAATTTACAGAACTATAAGTAGAAAATAACCTCATTAAAAAATTAAGTGTACAGAAGAAGAGAAAGACAACTCCAGAAAGATGTAATGGTGGGATTATCAGTGGCTTTTATTTTTATTTTTTCTTGCCTATATTTTCTGATTTCTCCCAACAAATAGGGAGTGCTTATGGGGAATAACTAGTTAAAAACTGAACATTTTCTTCTTGCCTCAAAAAACAAATCTACATCATATTTTAAAATATATTAGCTAAGTTTTACAAAGTTCTTCAGAATGAGTGTGAACCCAAGGCTGTTTTGTGAGCATCCTCTGATGCTAGTTTGTTAAAAATGAAGTTTAAGCTTTTGGACTTTAGATTCTGAGCTGTAAAAGCTGTAGGAAACAAGGGGTTACCTTTTTGCTCCAGGCTGAGTGGTCTGTAAGGGTCGAGGGCAACTGGGGAGCAGGAGTGGCAGGGGAAGAGAGAAGGTTTAGGCTCACTCCCAAAGTTCTGACAGCTCTCGCAGCCCTTCTGAGATTTCACAGCTACTATTGGGGTGGGACACGTAAGATCTCTGGGGCCTCTGAGGAAAAACATGCGATCCTGGGCTTACCCGTTACATCCTATCAGAGTCGCCTTTCTGTAGACAGGGGGGAGATCTCCCGACCGAAAAGTTGAACGTTAGCAGAGGGCAGCAATTCTGGATGATGCCACTAGATGGCGCCAGAGGACCGGGCTGAGGAAGCAATCCTTGCTGGGTTATGAAGGGCAATGGGAGAAAATAGAATTGGAAAAGGAACCAGAAAGTCAATAAAGGAAGCCTAAAAGTCAACACCAGGGCTAAGGAAGCGGTCTTGTAAGCAGTTGGTACCTTTTTCCTTAGAGTTCATTACACAATATGTTTATGGTAGAAAAAAAAAATTAGAAAATTCAGAAGGAAAAAAAAAATCCCATGCAGTCATCAGCCAACACCCTAGTACCTGCCCACATTGCAGCAGGGCTGGTCCTTCTGACCAGTGAAATACAGCAAAAATGGTGCCATCTCACTTCTGAGATTGGGTTATAAAACTACAGTTTCTATCTTGTTCTTTCTCTTTCTTTCTTTCTCTCTCCCTCTGATCATTTGCTCTGGATGAAGCCAGGATGATATATCCCGAGCAGCCAGCTCTATGACAGGTCCACATGGTGAGGAACTGAGTCTCCTGCCAACAGCCAGTGAGTGAACTTACAAGCAGATTCTCCACCCCCAGTTAAAACTTTGGATAGTACAGGGCCGACCCAGTGGCTCACTCGGGAGAGTGCGGCGCTGGGAGTGCAGCGGTGCTCGCCGCGGGTTCGGATCCTATATAGGGATGGCCGGTGCGCTCACTGGCTGAGCGCGGTGTGGGTGACACCAAGCCAAGGGTTGTGATATCCTTACCGGTCACAAAAAAAAAAAAAGGCTTTGGATACGACAGCCCTGGCCAACAGCTTGACTGCAACTTCCTGGGAGACTTTGAGCCAGAACCAGGCAGCCACGTCAATCCCAGATTCCTGATCCACAGAAGCTGTCTGAGATGATAAATGTTTGCTGTTTCAAGATGCTTCATTTTGGAATAATTTGTTACACAGCAATAGATAACTAATATAGACTAATACAACATCCCACCAGATAGGTAATACCACTCTTAACATTTTTGTACAAATAATTCTGAAAGGTTTCAATGCTTGCTTACACTTATTCTCTCTCTGTGTATAATAATGTGCATTATACACACACACACACACACACTCACATATGTATGTTTGTAAAACTAGAGTCAAACATGTTCATATCTTTTTAAAATTACTTGCTTCTTTAAGTTTCTATTGAAGTTTGATGCAGACAGAAAAATGCACCAATCATAGGTTAGTATTTTGAAGAATTTTCAAAAAATAAGCACACCCATGTAACCAGCACCGAAATCAAGAAAGACATGGTTTGTGCTCTAGAAGTCCATTTGGTGTCCACTCCAGTCACACCCTGGCAACGCTAACCGCTATCTTGGTTGCTAGCCCCATAAGTTAGTTTTCTGTTCAATGTTTTGAAACCTGATTCTTACATTTGATGTATCGTGAACTTTTTTTTCCTGTGTCATTAGGTATTCACCTTGTTCAGCATTTTAATGGCTGCATAACATCCTACAGTATGGATATATGCCACTCTCTAGTTAACTACTTTTTTACTGATTGACATTAGATTATTTCTGATTTTACTCTCTTATAAATAAGGGTGAGGTATCTATTGCAGTAGCCAGATCTTTGCAGATATTCACAATTAATTTCTTAGTTAAATTTTCATGAGTAAAATTAGTGAATCAAAATGTATATAAAAATTAAGGCTTGAGATGAAATCCTGCTAAATTTCTCTTTAAGTAGTAATTTGCATTCTCATCACAGTGTGTGAGAACTCCTGTTTCTGCACACCTTTGTCAACCATGAACATTATAATAGTAAACAAACCCCCTCATCTTTTTTTTTTTTGACTTTAATAGGCAAATTTAAAAGAAACAAAACCAAAACCACTGGGAGCCTTTGCCTGGAGTTCAGAGCCCTAGTCAGTCTCCCACTTAGCCAGGGCCACACATCCAGGATCTACAGAATTCTGTCCTGTGTTCCCACAGCTGCAGCCCTGGGCGTGAGACCAGGTGTCATGGTTGTGCCTTGGACAACCTGATCCAGACTTGTAGACCTGTAGACCCTGACCCAGCATCGTTCTCTGCCACATCAGTCAGTGCATTGGTTAAGGTGCTCAGCCAGTGCCTGGCACACAGTAAGGATTCCATCACGGGACTATCCTCCTCCCTTCCACAGCAACCTGTCTGGGGAAGGAGTGGAGGGGAAAGAAATGGCCTCTGTTTTCCTGCATTGGCACGGTGACCCAGCTCTTCTAAATGTGCTGTTATGGGCCTAACAAGGATACTGGTAATACATCGTGTCCTGCTTTTGGTCACAGGAGAAGTTGGAACCCGAAGTCCTGGCTCATTAATGACTTGCACATTTAGAGGGGATGTGCTCTCCCAGCCTCCAGTCATTCCTTTAATTGCATACCTGAAGCTCCTGGGAATCTCAAGGAAGTAAAAGAAGTTCTCCGCCAGCTCCGAAGAAACCCCCAAGGGATGACATTAATTTACTTCTTTGCAAACTTTTCCTAACTCTTGGCCTCAGCTCCTTGGGGTGTCATTAATTGCCAAAGGCTGTCACCCTGCCATAAAGCCTGGATGCAGGCCCAGAAGGGGAGGATGGCTGATCATCAGCACACAGAACAGGGAACTAATTGGCCCTTTTTCTGTCCGCAGTGATCACCGTAGCAGCAGAGAACCAAACAACTGTGTGCATGGATTTAATCAATGAGTATTTTTTTATACCCATGGTATTACACTATGTGTACTGTTTTGCGACATTTTTTTAACCTTGCAATATATTTTGGAGTTCTTTCAACATATATAGATGTATTCATTTTTAAACTGCTTCACAGTATTTTATCATATACATGTTACACAATGTGTGCGTTTGTATGTGTGTCACTATCAAGATCGAGCTAATGATACTCCTTGTTTCATCATTGATCCATGTAAGGCTCCTCTTATTTGTTTCTTCTATCTTTGTTCTTTTATCTGCCTTCCTTTTGGAGTAGGCAGTGTTATGTTGTGTTTAGGTAGAAATTTGGGGGAACATTACCAACAATGCTTTATATCGTAAGCAACGCTACAGTGTTTGTCTTTGTATCATCTCCCTTTGCCCGTTTGCAATATGGCTTTGGGAGAATTGCTGGGTCACTGGGATGCACATATTACATTTTAAAAGAGGAGGCCAAATTGTCTTGCTAAAAAGCTAAACAACTGAGTTTGTTAAGTAGGCTAGGCCATGGTACTGGATGGTCCAGAAAAGTCCAAGGGCTTCACCGATATCAGGTAACAGTTCTGGGCAGTCTCAGGCTGTGGGTGGTTGTTCTCTACACTGTCATTTGGGGGCATCTGCTAAGTCCTCAGCATTATCTGCATCCAGGCCCCAGAAGAGGAAGGGCATGGAGCATGTGCACGGGAGGCTTCTATGGTCAGCCCTGAAAGAGGCTCACATCACTTCTCACCTTCCTTTGGAGAGAACTTCTTCACATGTGCTCCTGACTGCACTAGTGGCCAGCGCTGTGCTCTAGCTGTGGGCCTCAGGAGGGAAGACGGGGTTTTGCTGGACAGTTACTGGTCTCTGCCCCAGTCACTAACTTACACTCCCACCGACAACATATGAGGGTATCACTGTCACACACTGTACCAACAATGGATATGGTTAATCTTTTACATTTTTGCCAAACTAATGGTGAAAGTGATATATTTTATTTTATTTTATTTTATTTATTTATTTTTGACCAGTAAGGGGATTGCAACCCTTGGCATGGTGTGGTCCGCACCATCTTCAGCCAGTGAACGCACCAGCCATCCCTATATAGGATCCGAACCTGCGGCCTCAGCACTACCAGCGCTGCACTCTCCCGAGTGAGCCACAGGGCTGGCCCAAAATGGTATATTTTAAAGCAATTCATATTTCCCTGACTACTGACAAGTTAGGAATTTTTTCACATTTTATTGGCCACATATTTTTCTTCTATGAATTGCCTTTTCATAAGCTTTGGTGGTTGAACTTTTTCTTATTGATTTATACGAGACTTGTATCTTATTGATTTATATAGTATGGGTCATGATTCCTCACTCTCCTTTTCTGACTTGGGTCCATTTTTGCTATACGACCCTCAGAGTCTCAGTCATGTCTTCCATACGGCCCTTGGCTCAGGCTGTGGGTCTTGCTACCTCTGCATTATTTCATCATTGTGGCCCCCATGGAAGATCCTCTGACTCTCAACTTAGCCACCTCTCACCTCCCCCATGAGACTAACAGATAGAATTTAAGGGTTGGGATAGAATTTAAGGGTGATAGAATTTAAGGGTTTGTGTGATAGGATTTAAGGATTGATGACTGATTTATTCCCAGCAACTCTTTTGGACACTGGTACAACCGAGGCTGTGCCAATCCCATTAAGCTTCACATCAGGGTCTCTCTTATTTCTGCCACAACTTCTTTTTTTGTGTGTCCTTTCTAACTCTTTGTTTGCTTTTTGATACACTAGAGGATTATGTATTGCATTTGATTATCATATCTCATTCTTTTCTTTTATCTAGAAGAGTCAAAAGCCTTGAATAGTCGTCCTTTACAAACCACATAGATTTCTATTTACCTTGGCATTTTAGCCCTTCATAGTCTCGCTGAAACCAATTTCCAGCCTAATCTTTTGTATTACCCGAAGTCAAACTATTCCTCCTACAAGATGAACACCAGCTATTGCATGGTTAAGCCTTGCACTTCCTAATCTTTGTTTTTACTTTCTTTGAGCAAGGTACTCAGGACTTAGCACAGTGTCTTACATGTAGAAGTTTTTATTTTTTTTTTTGCTTTTTATTTTGGATAAACGTTTATGAAGGTTAAATTGTTTTAATAGCATGCTATTTATTTTTTTCCTTGTCTCACCTTGTCTTTAGAAAAGGAATTTTCAAAAATATTAGAAGCAACATTCTGAACTATTTTTTTTTACAAATTTTATTTTATTTTGTCAATATACAATGTGGTTGATTATTGTGGCCAATTACCAAAACCTCCCACCTCCCTCCCAACAACCTCATATCTGTCCCCTCCCACCAGCCTCATATCTGTTCCCTTGTCGTATCAACTTCAAGGAATTGTGACTGTTGTGCCACAACTTCTTGAGGCAAAGTCTCTTCATGGCATTTTTCACCTCCACGTTTCTCAGGGTATAGACCAAAGAGTTCAACATGGGCATGACAATGGTGTAAAACACAGCCACCGTCTTGTCCTCAGTAAAAGTGCAGGAAGGACTTAGGCAGATAAAGATGCAGGGGACAAAAACCAATATCAGTACAGTAATGTGGGAAGCACATGTGGGTAGGGGCTTGCCCCTCCTCTCTGATGAGCAGGTCTTAAAGGGAAACAGGATGACAGTGTGAAAGTGAATGAGAACGACAAAAGCATCCCAGAGGAATCATGCTACTGTCGGCTGCCACGATGAGCCCCGCCACATACGTGTCTGTGCAGGCCAGCTTCAGTGGAGGGTGCACATGGCAGAAGTCGTGGTCCATCAGGTCGGGGCCACAGAAGGGCAGTTGTACAGTGACGGTGGTTTGGATGAAGAAATGCACAAACCCTCCTAACCAACAGGTCACCACTGTCACGGAGCAGACCTTGCAGTCCATGATGGTTGTATAGTGCAGTGGCTTACAGATGGCTGTGTGCCTGTCAAAGGCCACTACTGTGAGGATAAAGATCTCTGTGCAGCCAAATAAATGGACTCAAAAGAGCTAGGTCATGTGCCAACAAGAGAGTTTCTTTTGACCTTGGCTTGGAAGTCAATCATCAGCTCAGGGGCTGTAGCAGAGGAATAGCAGATGTCAACCAAGAATGGGGAGCTGAGGAAGAAGTGCACTGGAGAACTGAGATTTGAGCTCCTTGGAATAGTCATTACAATGAGAAAATTCAGTCACGAGGATCATATAAAAGAGTCAGAACAATAAGAAGCATAGTTGTTGCCCTTCCTCATTTTGGGAAAGACCTCTGAGGATAAATTTGGTAACATTATTTTTCATGGAATCTGGGCAGTTTATAAGATAGAAATATTGTATGATTTTACCTGTAGGGAAAAAAATATAAAGGACATTTAGACTTGGGCACATGCTGCCATAAATTGTTGTTGTTTTCTTAACATCTATTCAGACAATTTGGTTTGGGTAAGATCTGCTTCTTAAAATTAGCAGAGGGAGATGAGAGAGAGAGAGAGAGAGAGAGAGAGAGAGAGAGATTAAAGTTTGATGGGCTTTAAACAGATTTAGGAATGCAGGTCTGGGATCCCCATGTAAGCATCAGTTGTTTGAATCATAGTTGCTCCAAAATTTAAATTAAATCTCATGATAGATCTAGACTCTGAGTGATGACCTTTGCTATTTACTTCAGGATGTTTTTTACCTATCTTCCAGTTGTTGTATGGGATCCAAGTAAACACACACAAACGCACATGCACACACACACACACATTTGTGATCATAAGTATACAAGTCTTAGAGGGTACAACTTTGAGTCAGACCTGGGATGTAACGAGCCTTTTATGTGGCCCTTCAGCCACCCAAATTACTGGCAACCTGATTGGCTTTGTCATATTTTAGGTGATTCTAGGACTTTACTTTTTCACTCCTTCTATGTCTAAAAATTGGGAAAAAATGCATAAGGCCTTCACAAAGAAGAACTACCTGTTGTAAGATGCTCAAGAATCCTAGTTGACTTCAGTTGTTATATGATTTAGGGAGACACAGCTCTCCACTGGGTTTAGGTCTGCTTCTTACAATGGCCAGCTGAGCTCTGGGGCAAGTTTCTTAACTTCATAGAGACTCAGTTTCCATGGACATTAGGTTGGACGCTACATGAACACCAAGGTCTTCTCCAGTATTAACCTTGTACCATGAACTTTGGGATGATTTTTTTTAATGCAGCCAGTCACTGTCATTGAATGTGTTTTTGTTGTTTCATTGTCTTTGTATTTCTTTGAATCAAAAGATGTGTGAAGGTGGGGACAGTGTGTATCCTCTTTATTTTTGTATTGTCTGAGTACAAATATTGCTTCCATTATTTTGCTAAGTCATTTAAGCTCTTTGAGCCTCAGTTTCTTCATCTTTCAAATGGGAGTGCTAGTGACCACTACAGAGGGTTATTTTAAATCCTGAACCTATATATATATATATATATTGTGGCTGGCTAGTACAAGGATTGAATGCTGGACATTGGCGTTATCAGCACCATGCTCTAACCAACTGAGCTAACTGGCCAGCCCCTCACTCAGTATACAGACAGCAATCACTGAATTACACCTTTCCATTTTTCTAGTCAGATTACTGCTACTTAACATATTTTATATGAAAAATTTCAAACTAATTCAAAATGGAAATAGTAGTATTATAAACTCTCAAATATTGATCACTCAGATTAAAAAATAAATATCTTACTCTACTTGCTTCATCTATCTCTCTTTTAATTTCCTTTTTCCCCAAAAAGCATTTTGATGCAAATCTCAGTCATTGTGTCATTTTAACTCTATCTACTTTAGTATCAATATTTCAAAAATAATGAATTTTCTTACATAAACACAAAGCTGTGATCATATAACAAAATTACCAATAGTTTCCTGCTGTCAACTAATTTGTGTCTGCTGGAGCCATATTTTGTTCCCATCTCTTCTTACAGTGCTTAGTCGAGTACCTACTACGTCTGCTCTGTCCAATATGGTAGGTCAGTGTGGCTACTGAGCACTTGAAATGTGATAGTGTGACTGATGTTTTAATCTTACTTAATTTTTCATTAAATTTTTTCTTTTTTCTTTTTTTTTTTGCATCTGGTCAGTATAGGGATCCAAACCTTTAACCTTGGTGTTATAACACCACACTAATCAACTGAGCTAACCAGCCAGCCCTTTATTTTTTTTTTATTTTTATTTTATTTTATTTTATTTTTTTTTTTGTCTTTTGTCTTTTTTCCGTGTCCAGCAAC
>NW_007737428.1:2902-10088 GCF_000696425.1 Galeopterus variegatus | reverse complement strand
GCTGCCGCGCTTCCCAAGCGGCGCACTATCCAGTGCACCACCGGGCCGGCCCGCAGCCAGCCCTTTAAATTTACACTTAAAATCTAAAGCAATTAAATGATTTTGACATAATAAAAATTTAGCTATATTGGGTTAAATTAAATATATTATTAAAATTAATTCTGGTCCAGCCTGTGGCTCACTTGGGAGAGTGTGGTGCTGACAACACCAAGACAAGGGTTAAGATCCCCTTACCAGTCATCTTTAACAAAAAAAAAAATTAATTCTGCCTGTTTCTTTGGTGTCTGTTGTCCTTTGCTGCCTGTGTATGAGCAGTGAGGTTGCATTACTTAGCTTGTTGTGTGAGTGTTCTCTCTCACCAGTACTCAATTTGTACCAGAACACGGTATTGGTGAGGTGGTTAGAGTCCCTCTCTGAGATTGACACCAGTGCATGGTAAACCTGCTTCACACAAAGACAATGAGAAAAAGCCTGAAGGCATCCAAGGAAAAAAGACACATTATCTTAAAAAGAAGGCATGAATTACAGCACACTTCTTATCAGAAACTATACAAGCTAGAAAGCAAGAGGATAGTGTCTTTAAAGTATTGGGGAAAAACCCCACAATCCTGTCAACTCCTAATTTTATACCTATGAACTATGCTATCTACCCTAAATGACACATGGTGCAGTATGTGCATGTACTGAAACAACATACTGTACCCCACAAATATGTACAAATAAATGTTAAAATATTTTGAAAAAAAGAAAATATTTCTCAAAAATAAAGGTAAGATAGGATGGATTTTTTTTTTGGACAAAAACTTAAGGCATTCACGCTAGCACATCAGAACTGCATGAAATATTAAAGTTCTTCAGGCAGAAAGAATGATACCTGATAGAAACATGGATATATACAAATAAATAAAAAGCTCCAGAGTAGTTCAAATAAAGGTGAATATAAATAACTTTTTTTCTTATTTTAGTTGTTCTTAAATAGATTATTGTCTAAAGCAAAAGTGGTACCAATATATTGTTGTTATCAAAAAGCATATGTAAAGGTAAGTAATATGAGAAAAACACAAAAAATGGGAAGGAAGAATTGAAAGCATTCTTTTCATCTGCACATGGAACATTCTCCAGGATAGACGTGATGTTTGGTCATAAATCAAACCTCAACAAATTTTAAAAAGTTGAAATCATATCAAGTATATTCTCAGACCACAATGGATTAAAAGTAGAAATCAAAAACAGGCAAAACTCTGGAAATGATACAAACAGATGGAAATTAAACAACATGATCCTGAATGACCTTATGGGTCAAAGAAGAAATTAAACAGGAAATTTAAAAATTTCTTCTAACTGATACAAATAAAGACACATCATATCAAAACTGAGAGGGAAGTTTACTGCAATAAACACATATCAAAAGAACAGAAAGATTTCAAATAAACAACCTAATGCTACATCTCAAATAACTAGAAAAACAAGAACAATTTAATCCCAAAATTAGTAGAAGGAAAGAAATAATTAAGATCAGAGCAGAACCAAATGAAATAGAACCCCCCCAAAATGATACGAAAGATCAATGACACAAAAAGTTGTTTTTTTGAGAAGATAAACAAAATAGGAAAACCATTAGCTAAGCTAACTACAAAAAGAAGAGAGAAGACCCAAATAAAAAAAATTAGAAATAAAAAAGGAGACATTACAGCAGATATCACAAAAATAAGAGAATTATTAGACACTATTATAAAAAACTGTACACCAACAAATGTGAAAACCTGGAACGTAGAGGGTTAGTAATCTTGATTCTCATTTGATTTTTAGGTAAATGCATGTATAGGACAAAAGTCCTCAGGTAGGAGGTGACAGCCTATGGATAGCATGACAGTAGCCCATTTAATCAACACTAATCTCTGCTTAGGTATGGGATTGTATACTTTAATCATTTTAGAGTTAACAGGTGGTTGTCATACCAATCCTGTTAAGAGATTTTAAGAATTGCTAAAGGGAAAGATGTGAAAAATGTTTGCTAGGGGCAAGCTGTCTGTTGGTGGAAACTTTAGAGATAATTATACTTAGATTTAATCATAAGAATGTAACCTTGCTTCAATTTTTTGAGGAGAGGTTATATTTTAGATAATGATCTCAGTTTGACCAACTTAGCTTTTTACAAATTGTACTTTGGAATGTCACATTGTTAGTTTGCTAGGTCACAAATCTAGTCTCAACAAATTTTTAAAAATTGAAATCATTCTAAGTATCTTATTGGACCACAATAGCTAAAACTGGAAATTAATAACAAGCAAAAAAAACCTGGAAACTGTACAAATACATAGAAATTAGCAATAGGCTCCTGAATGACCTATGGGTCCAAGAAGAAATTAAACAGGAAATCAAAAAATTTCTTGAAACTAATGAAAATAAAGACACATTATACCAAAACCTGTGGGATACCACAAAAGTAGTACTAAGAGGGAAGTTTATTGCAATAAATGCTTATATCAAAAGAATAGAAAGACTTCAAATAAATGACCTAAAACTATGCCTCAAAGAACTAGAAAAACAATAACAATCCAATCCTAAAGGTAGTAGATGGAAAGAAATAATTAAGATTAGAGCAGAACTAAATGAAATAGAGACCCAAAAAAAATGATACAAAGGATCAACAAAACAAAGAGTTGGTTTTTTGAGAACATAAATAAAATAGACAAATGATTAGCTACATCAACAGAAAAAGAAGAGACAAGACCCAAATAACAAAAATCAGAAATAAAAAGGGAGACATTACAACCTATACCACAGAAATATGAAGAATCATTAGAGACTATTATAAGCAACTGTATGACAACAAATATGAAAACTTGGAAGAAGTGAATAAATTTCTGGACACATACAAATACACAGACTGAACCAAGAAGAGATAGTAAACCTGAGCAGGCCAATAACAAGCAACCAAATTGAAGCAGTAATTATCAGTCCTCCAACAAAGAAAAGCCCAGGATGGGATGACTTTACTGATGAATTCTACCAAACCTTTAAAGAGGAATTAATACCACTTCTCTTCAAACTATTCCAAAAAATTGAAACAGAGGCCATTCTCCCAAACTCATTCTATGGCCAGCATCACCCTGATGTCAAAAACCAGACAAAGACACAACACAGAAAGAAAGCCATACACCAATATCTTTGGTGAACACAGATGCAAAACTCGTCAATAAAATATTAACAAATGGAAATTTATTCTTCCCAGGGATGTAAGGATGGTTCAACATATGCAAGTCAATAAATGTGATACAGCACATCAACAAAACCAAGGACAAAAACCATATGATTATCCCAATAGATGCAGAAAAAACATTTGACAGAATTTGACATCCTTTCATCATAAAGACTCTCAGCAAGTTAGGTACAGAAGGCAAGTATTTCAACACAATAAAGGCCACATACAACAAACCTACAGCCAATATTTTCCCGAATGGGGAAAAGCTGAAAGCTTTTTCCTTAAGAACAAGAACAAGAGAAAGATGCTCACTCTTAACACTCCTATTTAACATAGTATTGGAAGTACTAGCCAGAGCAATCAGGTAAGAGACAGAAATAAAGGGCATCCAGATTGGAAAAGATGAAGTCAAATTGTCCCTGTTTTCAGGTGACATGATCCTATACATAGAAAAGCCTAAAGATTCTACAGAAAAGCTCTTAGAGTTGACAAATGATTTCAGTAAAGTTACAGGATACAAAATCAACATGAAAAAATCGGTAGTATTTTTATACTCCAACAATGAACTAGCAGAAAAAGAAATCAAGAAAGCTAATCCATTTAAAATAGTCACTGAAAAAATAAAATACCTAGGAATCAGTTTAACCAAGGAGGTGAAAGATCTCTACAACAAGAACTACAAATCACTGCTGAAAGAAATTGAAGAGGACACAAAAAGCTGGAAAGACATTCCATGCTCTTATATTGGAAGAGCTAACATTTCAAAGATGTTTCAGGCTTAAGCCACCTATAGAGGCTCCAGAGATCTTGGAGTCTTATATTTATATAGGAATTTCAAATTTCTGTGGGCTATTAAACCATTTAGGGTCTATTTTCCTCAGAACTAAGGCAGCCAGGGGTGGCTGGTTAGCTCAGTTGGTTAAAGTGCAGTGTTAACAACACCAAGGTCAAAGGTTCAAATCCCTGTACCAGCCAGCAGCCCAAAAGAAAAAAAAGAAGGAAAAAAAAAAAAGAAAGAAAGAACTAAGGCAGCCAGTCACATTTATTCTGTATTTTGCACACCTCTTTGTTTTCATTTCTTTTATATTATTCTGTTTTTCTTGTAAACTTTGCTGTGCCATAGGCTTGTCAGTCTCATCTACAGCCGTTGCTTAACTATGATAATGTCACTCAAGAACTTAAAAAAGATATACAGATTCAATGCAATCCCCATCAAAATTCCAATGACATTTTTTCAGAAATGGAAAAAACTATCCAGACATTTATATGGAATAACAAAAGACCATGCATAGACAAAGCAATTCAGAGCAAAAAAAATAAAGCTGGAGGCATAACATTGCCTGACTTTAAATTATTCTACAAAGCTATAACAACCACTGGGACCAATGGAGAATCCAGAAATCTACTCACATCCAGAACCCAGAAATCAACTCACATAGATACAGCCAACTCATCTTCAACAAAGACAATAGGAACACACATTGTGGAAAAGACTGTCTCTTCAATAAACGGTGCTGGGAAAACTGGACATCCATAAGTAGAAGAATGGAACTAAACCCATACCTCTTGTCACATAAAAAAATCAATGTGAAATGGATTAAGGCTTAAATATAAGACCTGAAACTATAAAACTCCTAAAAGTAAACAGGGAAACATTTTGTGAAGTGGGACTGGGCAAAGATTTTATGAATAAAACCCCCAAAGCACAGGCAACAAAAAGGAAAAATAAACAAATGGGATTATAGCAACCTTCTGCAAAGCAAAAGAAACAATTAACAGAGTGAAAAGACAATCTACAGAGTGGGCAAAAATATTTGCAAACTATGATTCTGACAAGGGATTAATATCCAGAATATACAAGGAACTCAAACAACTTAACAGACAAAAAAAAAATGTAACCCAATTAAAAAAATGGGCAAAGAAGCTGAACAGACATTTCTCATATGAAGACATACAAATGGACAACAGACACCTGAAAAAGCATTCAGCATCACTAAGTGTTGGGGAAATGCAAATCAAAACCACATCTCACCCCCTGTTAGGCTGGCCATTATCAAAAAGACAGAGAATCAAATACTGTCAAGGATGTGGAGAAAGGGGAGCCCTCCTACACTGTTGGTGGGACCATAAATTAGTGCAGCCATTATGGAAAACAATATGGAGGTTCCTCAAACAAGTACAGATAGAAATGCCATGTGGTTGAGCAACCCTGCTGCTGGGTGTATACCCAAAGGAATGGAAATCACCATGTTGAAGGGATACTGTGGGAAAAATAGGATAATTAAGTCAGGCTCCCTCACATTTCTTGTAAACAAGTTGTGTATTGGTGGAATTAGTGCGCATGTGTGCCAATGTATTTTTTAAAGTTTTGTTGCTATTGTGTGTTCTTCAGTTTGTGAAGCACAGCTGGCCAGCAGAGCTTGCATCTATAGAGCATGTTTACTTTGCTGGCAGCTGCTCAGTTTTTTCTTTGAACTGTGCCAGTAGCAGTTGAGTTTCTGAGTTTCTCTGTGGACTGCTTAGCTCATAGTGTTGTGTGTGCTGAATACAGAGTATTCCTACTTCAACTAAGGCTCCAACAACCTTTTTTGTCTGATTACTTAGCTTGGAGACCTGTATATGAAGGGTTTGTCAATGGGCTCGAGGTGTCTGTGAGCTCCAGACCCAGCCCTAGCTCTGCAGATACCTACACTCCTATGTTTATCACTGCTCTAAATGTCCATTGATGGATATCTGGGTAAAGAAAATGTGGTATATATGCACAATGAAATACTATTGTGCTGTGCCATGAAAAGGAATGAAATTCTGCCATTCACAGCAACATAGATGAACTTGGAGAAAAACATGTTAAGAAAAATAAGCCAGAAAAAGAAATGCCACAGGTCCTTGCTCATAAGTGGAAATTTAAAAAATAAACAAATATTTTTTTAAAAGCAAAGAAAGATACAACGATCACAATAATATTTTGAATTTTCAGAAGGAGAGAACAGAACTGAGATTACCAGAGGCCAGAAAGGGAGAGGGAGAGGGGGGGAAAAGGAAGATTGGTAAAGGGCCAGGAAAAATGATTACACTGTATAATGTCAAATATATTAGTTATTGTGATTTGAGCATCACATATTGCACACAGGTATTAATATTCAACTATTTACCCCAAAGATATGTACAATGAATTATATTACAATAAAAAAAAAGGTCAGGAAAAAAAAAGTGTCTCAGCCATCCACTCAGTTGCTCAAACCAGAAACCAGAGTTTCATCTTTGAATTTTTCCTTGCCTTTATTCTTCTATATCCAATAAACCACCAGTTCCTGTGGGATGTACCACATAAGTGTATCTGGAATCTATCTTCCTCTTACTGTTTACCATTGCCATAATCTTAGTTTAAAGCTTTTATCTTGCCACCTGAAATGTTATATTGTCTCTGAAATTATTGCTACATTTTCTGCAATCCATTCTTGTGCCCTATAATCCATTTTTTCACACTGTAACATTATATTTAAGACACTAACCAAATATCTCCCCTGATAATAGCTTTTCAGTGATTTCCTACTGTCTCAGGATAACGATTATAATTCCTCAGGTGACTTGGAATTTGCTTGATGACCTGGCTACTCAACCTCACTCTCTGCTCTTAATCCACCTGCCCTTCTCTTGAATCCTCAAAAGGATGTGTTCCTTCACACAGCAGCATGTGCCCAGAGTCCTATTTTAGACACTCATCTTACTTATTGACTGGCTAATTCTTTCTCCTTATTTAGTTGAAATGTTAGTTCCTACAAAAAAAAAAAAAAAAAGACTTCTTCTGAATGTTCTGACTAGATTAAACTACTCTGTAATATTATCTACATTTTATACTTCTCATTGGTACTAATAATCACACTTATACTTACATATATAGCATCTCTTTTTTCCATTAGATCATCAGACCATGTTGGTTTTTCTAACTTATAACTCTGTACATTGTACTTTGCTTCATTC
>NW_007737428.1:0-2183 GCF_000696425.1 Galeopterus variegatus | reverse complement strand
AATTTCCAAGAGATGTATATAAAAGTTGTATAGAATAAAGTGTTAACCAGAAAATAAATATTAAAATATTAAGAAAAAAATTACCAGGGATAAAGAGGGAGGGACACTGCATAATGATAAATGGATCAATTCAACAAGAAGACATAGTAATCATAAATGTGTCTGCACCTAACAACAGAAAGCTAAAAATACACAAAAAAGACTGGTAGAACTGGCAATTCTTTGAAGTCTTCCCAGTCAACTTTTGGTTGGTTGAGGCTATCATATAGTAGATTCACTAGAAAGGGTGCTTGTATACAGTATTTACTGAGTTATTGCATGATCACAACTGTTCTGTTATACTTTTTTCTACTGAAGGACAGCTTGGTTGGATGGAAAATTCTGGTTATACTTTGTTAATTTTCTTGAAAGTGATACTACACTGTAGCTTTGGTTTTTATGTGGCTTTTTTGAGAATTCAGATGCCACTAGAATTCTCTTGCTTTTGTAAGTTATTTCATCACTTTGCTAAGAGCTCCTGAGGAGTTCTTTCTTTATTCTTAATATCTAATAGTTTTACTTGACTATGTCTTAGGGTTGATTGTTTTAGGTCAGTTTTGGCCCATTTTTTTGATTTTCTTTTTTCAGGGACATCAATTATACATATGTTAGACCTCCTTGGTCTTGATCATTCCTACCATTTTCTTTCTGACCCTTTTTACTTCTTTTTTAAAATTTTGTTTTATTTCCTCTGGTTAATTGCTCACTTTACATTCATGCTCTTTATTATATTTTAATTTGAATATTCTGCCTTTGGTACTTTAATCTTCACTATTGGTATAATTTGTCTTTTTATTCTGTTTATTCCTGAGTTCAATCAACTCTCACTTTATATCTTTCTGATTTTGAAAATCAATTTCTGTCCTTAATTTTTGTATTTCTCACTCAAAATTCTATATTCATACATGAATTTTTGTTTGAGGATACTTCGTTCAGTTTTGAGTGCTGTTTTGCATATTTCTTAAGCTTTGTGGTTGCATTCTGAGAAAGAATTTACATCATCTTCATCAGCTAAAGTGCTTTCACATTTTCAGATGTTTTTCCCATAGGATTTTTTTTTTTGGATGTAGTTTTCCCCCTATTCCTATGAGCACGGTTTTAATTTTATTTATTTATTTAAGTTTATTTATTTTTCAAGACTGATATAGCTCTTGTTGCTCTACTTTTGTGTCCATATTGTAGACAGGAAGAGGAAGGAAGGGAGAGGATTGAAGGATAAACAGCAAAGTGCTGATTAGACACTATTCAGTCTGAACCCTTAAAAAATTTCCAAATGCTTCACCCGGTGACCTTTGTTTACACTTCATTGGTCAGACCTGGATCACATGGCCACATCTAGCTTCAAGGGAATCTGGAAAGGTGACTATTTTCCTCTGGGCAGAATTAGAAAAGAGGAAAGGCAATAAAAATATTAGACATATCATTAGTATCTGCCATAGAAGAGGAAAAAGAAATGTTTTTATCAGGCATTTTGTTTCATAAAAATAATTAATAATTATTTTTGGTGCTACTAATTTAGTTTTTAAATTAGTGCCCTTTCCCCTGTAAAATTTGATACAAGGACCTATGCATTAAACTGCATAATAGTTCAACTACATAATTTAAAAATCCTAATAAACATTTATGGAACACCAGCAACATATCAAGCATTGTGTTAGATAAACATTTAACATAGATTATTTCATTTCCCATTCTAACAGTCCTGAAAGTGTGTATTATTATCCCCATTTAACAGATGAGAAAGCTGAGACTAAATGCTGTGAACTGAATTTTCTAAAGTTACCAAGATATTAAGTGGTAGATACAAAATCTGAAACTGTTTTTTCCTGATGAAGCCTTTTTATTATGGTTTTCTCCACTCCCACCCCGATCATTTTTAGTCAAGGCAGTATATCTTCACTAGTGTATAAGTGCTATCGATTTGTTCCAAAAGTTCCCTTTTCTCATGGGTACAAAAGCCATTCCACAAGGCATCTGCAATATTTCCCTAAGAATCAGCATTTACTACTTCTCAATGGGTAATTGAAGTTAGAGAGCTTTAACTTTAATGATGGAACTCAAAAAATTCGTGAGATTATTATGATTGTTATTTTTACCATCTGTGATTGCCAGAAACAGGTAAAGGTGGGAGGGAACTGTCAGTG
>NW_007737427.1:52558-53221 GCF_000696425.1 Galeopterus variegatus | reverse complement strand
ACTTGAAAAATATACTTATTTATTTAATGAGTGTGCATTAATTATAAGCCAATTAGGTACCGTGCACATAAAACAATTACCTAAACAGGCATGAACATATAGATGTGACATACAGCTTACGCACGCATATATGTGGACATAAACAACAAGAACAAACAAGGATCTTATAAGTTTTGTTTATTATGTAAATAAAGTGTACTAGTAAAAAGGACAGTCAAGTTTAGATTGTGGGTTTTTTTTTTCAAAAAGACTTACTGGTGAGGCCTCACCCTGCCTTAAGGAAAGCAAGATAACAAATTTACATTGTAAAGCAAAGTATGCAAGCCTTTTCAAGAAGATGGAGAGATTTTCTTCCTTTTAAGAAAGTAGCATAAAATTTTACCATAAAATTTTGTGAAAAAATTACATAAATGAGACTAAAAGAGAATTTAGAAGTCTGTTTAAAATACCAAGTGGATGCGAAGAAATTTGAGATCATCTAATTAAACAGGTAAATCTTAGTTTATATTTGTCTCTCAAATGAGTTACTGAGCTCAAGAGCTGAGCCAACAATTAGAAATGAAATCATTTGACTCTTGAGGTTTTAAGGAGAAGAGCAGGAGACCCAAAAGGGGTCTGTTTGGCCATGGCTGCTTTTCTTCATAAAACTCCAGAGTCTTCAGA